>NC_051176.1:230694595-230726810 GCF_013339695.2 Rhipicephalus sanguineus
TTCTTGTCGGAAGTCGTGGAAGCATTCTCAAAGCAGTGCCATGCTGTTCACACCGCGCAAAAACTACTGCGAATGGCCTAACCAACGCTTTAACGCACGCTCGGTGCATGCTCTCATGTACGTCCCGGCGATCACACCAATTGGGCCGATCTGGCTGCCCTTCGTCACACTAACGCCCTTAACACAGCCATCAAGCACTACGGTTTCTCACACTGCTTCTTACTGTAAATGAAGGCACCCGTCGCACACCATCGACAACCAGGAGGAAGGAATACTAAGAGGCCCTGACGTCACATTCATGAAGCCTCCACATGGATGGATGGATGGATGCTATGAGCGTCCCCTTTATACGGGGCGGTGACATGTCTGCCACCAGGCTCGAAGGCGAGAAAAAAAGAGAAAGAAGAAAAAAAGCTTCCTTGTTCATGTTGTCCTAATGCCTTATCTACATTGATTAAATCTATGTTATTATACCAAAAAATATAAATTCACGGTCCATCTCTCTGCCTCTTAAGGCAGAATGACCTTATTTTCCCCCATTATTTATTTTTGTACTTTATCTCTACTTTTCTGCCACCAATACTCTAACCGTCTCTTACTTATTTCTATCGCAGACGTGTTCAGCTTTCCATTGTTGTCCCTAAAACCCAAGGCTTCATGTAGACTCGTGCCCACACGTATACCTGGGTGAATATCGCCACATTCAATCAGTACATGTTCCATCGTTTCCTTAGTTCCCCCGCAGCATGTACAATGTTCTTCTTCGTTACTGAATCTCGCTTTATAACTACGCGTTCTAAGGCAGCCCGACCTTGCTTCAAACAGTAAAGCGCTTCCCCTTGAATTATCATAAAACCTTTCCCTCCTTATTTCGTTTTTTCCTTTTCGGTAGTTACTCAGAGCCGGCTTCTTTTCCATCGCTGTCATCCAATAAGTCCTCTCCGCCTCTCTGACCTTCCGCTTAATGCTCCTTGTTGCCATATCGCCCGCACTGCCAGCCGTATATTTACTGGTGAGCCTCCTAGTTCTTTTTCTCCACTGCGTGTCAACGCTTTTTCTATACAAATACCTGAAAACCTTCTCTGCCCATCTACTCTCCTTCATTTTCCTCAGCCTCTCTTCGAATCTCATTTTGCTCTGCGCTTCCCTCAGTTCAAAGCCTGTCCATCCCATATCACCCTTTACCGCCTCATTTGTCGTCTTCCCGTGAGCGCCCAACGCGAGGCGGCCCACCGTCCTTTGATTTACATCCATTCCTGATTGCACCTCTGACTTCATGCACACCACTGAGTTCCCAAATGTAAGCCCCGGAACCATCACACCCTTCCACAGCCCTCGAAGCACCTCGTACCTATTGTATCCCCATAAAGCTCTGTGCTTCATAATTGCAGCATTCCTCTTTCCCTTTGCTACCGATGCTTTCTCTTGTACTCCATATATCTATCCCCCTCATTTACCCATACTCCGAGGTACTTGTACTCGCTTACCCTCGGTATTTTTGGCCCTGTATTAAGACCGTATGGTCTCCGTGATCATTGAATACCATCAATCCACATTTTGTTGCACTAAATCCTAGTCCTAGAGCCTCACACTCCGTTCCGCATATATCTGCCAGTCGCTGTATATCATCTTGACTGTCCGCAAATAAGACAATATCATCAGCATAAAATAGACCTGGAAGTTTCTGCTCAACCATCGCTCCGACCTGATTGTGTGACAAATTAAATCCAATGTTGCTACCTTCTAGCGCTTTTTCCATCCTCGCCATGTACAGCATGAATAACAGCGGGGACAAAGGCATCCCTGTCTCAGCCCCTTGCTAATTTCAACGCTGTCCTTGCTACTTATTCCTTCCCATTCTATACAAACTGTATTTTCTCGGTATATTTCCCTCAAAAGCTGTACACAGTCGTCACCTATGCCCACTTCCTTCAATATATCCCACAAAATTTCCTGATTAACGTTGTCATACGCCCCCGGTGATATCTAGATAAGCTACGTATAAGGCCTGTTTTCTATTTTAGATATTTCTATACACTGGGTAAGAACAAACAGATTATCGTCTAACCGCCTGTCGATTCGAAATCCATTCTGAAGTTCTCCCAAAATATCATTTTGTTCTACCCACGCTTCTATTTTTAATTTTACTGCCTGCATCGCCAACCTGTATAGCACCGATGTAATTGTTAGCGGTCTATACGAGCGAATGTTATCCCTTTCTCCCTTGCCTTTATAGATTAAGTTCATTCTACTTTTTCGCCAACTGTCTGGTATTTCCCTCTCCTGTAAGCACTTTTCTACGGCTTTCAGCAGTGCTTCTTTAGTGTTATGTCCGAATTCGTTAATGAGGCTGACGGGAACCCCATCTAAGCCCGGAGTAGTGCGCTTAGGAATTTTTCCTTCGGCCTTCTTCCAATTGAAATTCTCTAGTACTACATATTCGTCGGTTGCACCCCTTTGCGTACTTTTACTCACCGGGGGAATCCCCTGGGGGACCTTTTTAAACGAATCGGCTGTTATCTTTCGGATGTAACCTAGCGCTTCATATCCTTCCAATTTATTTCCTCCTTCATCTACTCCTAGCGAAGGCGCAGCGAAACATTTCGCGACTTCCGTGGCGACGTTTGCAAGCGCATGCGCGCATCGCGAAACTTTGCAGCCTTTTTGTTTGTTTGTTTGTTTTTCGCCGTGCAAGCGGTGTAGTCGATTCACGCATGCTGCTCTTGGTGTGTGTTCTTTAGGAAAGCTACGCAATGCCCAGCTGTTGCGTATACCCGGTGCAAATCGCGTGCACTGCGGACAGTACCGGGTGTCACTTTTCATGTGTACGTATACGTTCGCTTCATTGCTGATCACTAAGGCATGGTATTTGCGTGCGAAGCTCTCGGATGTGCGCTCTGTTGCTTGTTACTCATTCTGTCAACTCAGAGCTCATGTGAACTTTTGTTTTTGGCGTCTGACGCGCCGTACATAACATGCGCTGAAGGCATCGTACGTTTTAGAGGCTGTGTCGTTCAACGAAAGGGCAATAAACTTTTGTTGTTATTATCGAACTACGTGATGTATGTATTGTTCGGTGTGCGCTCGCTGCGTGCTTGTGTTGTGTGCGCACTGGAATTACTAACTTTACGTGCACGATCGCCTATACAATACAGCGGTGTCCTCTTTTCGACGTGAAGTTACGTCAACTATAGGTTGGAGTTGCGCCGCAACCGCTAATCGGGCAATAGATCGGGAAATCGGGCTACGAGAAAGGAAAAGAGAGATCTATAACACCCTGTATAACGCGTAAGTCACGGCTAGGTAAGTTCGAATACGATGATGCAGGGGCTGAATGTTTTTGATTACGGCACGTGCCGGTACTTTCTATACTGTTGCACAAAAACGCTCCACGAAGAATCTCAGCACGCAGTGCTCGGGCCTGCCACGCACGAACAGTCTGGTAAACGTCTGCTTGCAACGTTTTACTACGTGCAAACCGGACAATACGCGCTTAGTTTACGCCGGGACTTCAAATCCGAGCAGAAGCGAACCACCGCGGAAAGCACGCCGCGGGGCGTCTGCTGTTTTGTTTGCCCCATACCGGTTTGTTTGCCCCATAAATCTGACGTCACTTCCGCCACACTTTTCGCAATGCATTGGGATACGATAGGGCCTCTCCTGAGTTTTCCTTCCTCCATGATCGACACGATACTTCCATACAAGCCGGATCCATCGGAGTGTGCGCCTATTTCTGACACAGCCAGGCTTGCTGAAGAGTGTCGCGAGCTTGCCAAGACATTTACGACGCATGAACAAGAGCTGCAGAAGAGCATTCGTCATGGCACCACCACTTCTGAGCCCACGTTCCTCCCTGGAGCGCTCGTATGGCTCTCGGTCCCTACGTCCTTCCTCCATGCGACGTCCCTACCACTGCGAGCAGGGTTGCCACTGACTTTCGAGTAAATGTCGCCAAACGACGAGCAGAAAGTCGCCATTTTTTTTACAAATTTCGCCAAAAAAGTCGCCATTCTATATATGTGCGGCATATCCTAGTAATAGGAACTTCCACTGATGTATAGCCCCGTAGAATACAATGCCATTCAAAGCCCTTAAAGTATATTGACATTTCTCAATGCCAGGCGCATCGCCCCTTCACCATGGGAGTGCTTGGTGCACCTGGTTCTCCCACTAGCCGCAAGATGTGCGCGGAGGCGCAAGTATGAAAGGATAAAACGCTCATGATATCCTTCCATCCCTGTCCGCTCGTTTCAAAGGTAAAAGTGTGGTAAACCTAAGGCGAAAGCCGCGAAGGCGTTGTTTGTAGACAGCTTTACATCCCCTCATATGAAAAAAAAAAGGATTAACAGGTTTATTGAAAGTAGTAAGACAGAATTCTTACAGGTATCGTTCATTAGTGAGTCTTATGCCTTTCAGTGTGAACTAATATGATACCGGACGCCACTGTCCCTTTCATATATAATCACTTATATCTACCCGTGTCAATCCAGTGCGTTATAATTGAACAGGTGGACATTGTAAAATGTTATATAGCAATTGTTTTCATTGCACACGCTCACCGAGAACAGTAGAAAATGCCTGAATAAATAATTTTTTATTGCACGAACACCCGCGTATCCGCCCATCTTCGCTATACGAGCTCGATTAGGGGATACTGCAGCGGTGAATAGGTCGCCAAGCTATTCAGAATAGTTGGAGCTTTGGCGGAACAAATGGCCGGAACACACGACCAACCCGTCATCTAGCCCCTTCAGAAGCTAGAAGCATCTAGATGAATTGAGGAGATACACACGAGTTACAGGACGGACATACAGAACGGCGCGCAATGTGCACCTCAAAACCCAGAAAAATACAGAGAATAGTGCCGCTTATTCGTTGGGAAGGCACTGAGCTGGACACTAAAGGCAAATATTAGGTCGACGTTGAATGTTGAAATAGCGGTCCAGAAACCTCGTAGTGCTGCTTTTGTGCCAAGGAAGTGCTTATTTTGAAATAAAATCGCGTTTTTAGTGGTCCGCATCGCGTTAGCGCGCTTCAAATCTCCCGCCTGAAAATACGACTTTCCTACGTCACTGCTGCCGTGCACAACGTTGCCCGCTTTTACTGCGCGGCCGCCGACACTAGTAGCAGCCGAGCGGAAGTAACGGGACCCACAGTAGCAACAATGGCGCTGCGGCAAGGACTTGCTCGGATGGGCACATTCAAAGCCTTCACCAAGTTGCGGTTGGTCTTGTAATCCTCAGTACGAAAGTGCAGCGAGCACACACGCAGAGGTTTTGACTGTTTAGCACACTGGCGCAATGGCATGACACTAAGCCACTTTGAGCGTAAGAGTTCATTCCGCGGCACCCAGTGAAAAGACACACCGGTTTCCGAAACCACCACTGAGACAGGCGAGGCGCAGTTCGGCGAAAACGGAACCTTTGAACCACGCGCGCCGTTCCCCATGGCAACGCCACGGAGGTTTTGTTTTCCATGAATCAAGCGGAAACGAACAAACAGCATTTTATTACGTCTTTTGATGCTCGGAATGTTCTTTTTTTACTGCTGCTAGTTTGATTACTAGTGATTTATTGTAGGCCGACTTCCATACGTCATCGGGATCACTTCGAAAATGTCCCACTCGTAGCGCTTATCATGTGATACATTTAGCTTAATTTCTCGGTAAGTAGGGCACTGCTGTTGATAATATTGCCGTTTTAGAAGTCGTCATACATTGGGCTTTCACTCTGACATAAATTGTTATTTGCCTTTAGTGTCCCTTTAGGATGCATAACTCAGTGGAGACCTAAGCTGAAAATCGCCAAAAATTCGCCATGTCGCCATTCATAATTTTAGGTCGCCACGGGCCTCTCAAATTCGCCAATTTGGCGAAAAGTAGCCACCATTGGCAACCCTGACTGCAAGTGGCCTCTCTTCAAAACTGCTGCCAAAATACGAAGGACCCTACCGTGTCGTCGAGCGCACATCCCCGATCAACTTCCTGATCGAAACCGTCGAACCATCTTCAGACATGCGCCGTCGAGGGCGCGACATTGTCAACGTGGAGCGCCTCAAGGCATACTACGACCCGCTCATAGTGACAAGCTGTTAGGTCGCCGGGCGGATCCCTTTTCGTATCCGGGGTAATTGTAGAGAAGCATTGGAACGCTGTAATGGGTCGTCCTCTCGAGCGCCTTCTAGTGGGTCGCCCTCTTCGCCTCTTCTCGGAGAGCACGCTCCTCGTGCTCGTGAGTCTGCGAGTCTGCGCTCCGTCGACTGTCGTCGTTGTGCACCGTCGCCGTCAATCCCGCCGTCAATAAACGCCTTTACAATATATACAGGGTGTTTCAAGAAATGTGTCCAACCTTCTCAAAAAATCAGGAAAATGCGATATTTGCTCGGGGCTTTCAGAATTGCTTTTTCTGTAGCGGCAGGAATCTTAAGGTAGTTAAGGACATCATTTAGGACAGTAATTAAGAAAGTTACAATAATTAACTTTTTAATTAGTGGAGTTAGGTGATCGTGTCAAATGGGAGAATTGAAGTTCATGCGAGGAACCCATCCGAGCTTTGAGATTTCGAGAAAAGCGTCCTCTAGTAATTGTGGCGTAATGAAATTCAACGAAATGCAACGGCTTTCAACAGCGAAAGTAATCGAATTCGGTTGAACTTCATTACTTCGTAATTATTAATAGAGGTCGCTTTTTCGAAATCTCAATATTGGGATGGGTTTCTGGCACGAAGAACTTCAATTCCCCAATCTGACAAAGACACCTAACTCTACTAATTAAAAAGTTAATTTAACTTTCTTAATTACTGTCTCAAGTCATATCTCTAACCATTTTAAGATGCCTAGCGCTACAGAAAAAGTCATTCAGTCAATTTGGACGTCTCAGAAGATTATGGCAGTTCCGTTCTTCCATATTTCTGTTTAGGTTTCGCCATTGAATTTGGTTGATGTTCATTACTTCGTAATTATTACTAGATGCCACTTTTTCGAAATTTCAGTGGGGTTCGGTTTCCGGCATGAAGAACTTCAATTCTCCCATTTGACACAGCCACCCAACTCCAAAAAGTTAATTAATTTAATATCTTTAATTACAGTCCCAAATAATTTCTTTAACCATCTTAAAATCCCTGCCACTACAGAAAAACCAATTCTGAAGGCAGCAGTCAAATATCGCATTTTCCTGATTTTTTGAGAAGGTTGGGCACATTTCTTGAAACACCCTGTATATACACATGTGTATATATATATATATATATATATATATATATATATATATATATATATATATATATATATATATATATATATATATATATATATATATATATACACATACACACATAAAAGTCCCAAAGAAAAATAATTCCGAAGCGCGGACTCGAACCAACGACCTCTCACTCCGCAGCACGTGGCGCTAACCACTACGCCACAAAGCGCAGATCCTTCAGAGCCAACGGCGAGCGTTATATACACACCCTTTACCGCTGGCAGGACTCAAGAGACGGCAGGCGCTTATAAGCGTTTCTTCATTACCAGCGAGATGGCGCGAGGAGCGCAACCGGCGCATTTAAAAGTCGTCGGCCAGCTCGCTCGCTTCTTCAATTTGCGCAGGGAGAACCTTGCCCTTCCGCTGTCTGCTCGCGCGTAGTTGCTGCCGGGCAGATGTTTCTGCAGCGTCGCAGCGCGTCCATCACGGGCCGCTTTTCTTGTTATCGCATTCATTGCTTCGCCCTTGCGGCGAAACTGACTTTTTCTTCAAGCATTCTGCGGACTAAAAAAAAAAAGTTTTCCTCGTCAGGTATATTGTATCAACCAGCCCAAGCAGCCACCCTGTCGAAGATAAGGCATGAAAAAGATGTTTAAAATATTGTGCAGACATATAAAAGACTTCTAGTAAATGCCAAGATATCTTGATAATCTTGTCAAGACATCAGGGAGATTGCCAATAGAGGTATGTGTATTCAGAGGGTTTGTAGCCATGAACTCTGACACAGTGTAGGGCTCCCGATGCGTGCCTCCTATATCAACACAGCTACGCTATTAAAATTAAATCCTAGAGTTTTATGTGCCAATGCCAAGCTGTGATTATGAGGCATTTTTTTGTGGGAGACCCCTAATTTTGACCCCCAGCAGTTCCTTGACATGCACCTACGCAGATGTGCATTTTTGCATCTCATCTCTATCGCAATGCAGCCACCGTGGCTGTGAAATGACCTGAAGAATTGTGCTTAGCAACGCAGCACCAATGCCACTAAGTCACCATGGTGTGTAAGGAATGCTTGAGTCTATGCCTTTTATATTTGCCGCTAAGAGGTTTTGTGGTGAATGTGAAATACAATGCAAATTTAAAGAATGGTAGAACACTTAAAATTTTTTTCTCACATATAATACAAAAAATACTCTGATAAAGCTTTCATATTTATGAACCATACTATATATGTGCCTCAGATGCACTATTTGGCATACATTTAGAAGGGCATTCTCAACATGGCTAATAATTGGCAGGTACCAATTATAGGAGGCAGGCCCGTCTTCATTCTCCTGAGAAAATTTAGTGTTGTTCTCTTAATGAAGGAATGCAGTTTTTAGCAATGACTTTTATAAAACACACTTTTGTGCTTTACTCTGACTAGTGTAGGGCTCCAGATGCGTGCCTCTATATCAACACAGCTGGTGGAATTGAGCTGGTGAAAATTTTTTTGTGGGGTTTTAGATTCCAAAACCACAATATGATTATTAGGCATGTCGTAGTGGAGGGGTCCAGAAATTTTGAGGCCATTTGTTGTTCTTTAGTGTGCACTGACATCCCACAGTACACGGGCTCCTAGAAAGTGTGACCACCACAGCTGGGATTGAACCAACAACCTTTCATGAAGTAATGTTTTGTGTTATATTTAAGCACCTAAAATTTAAAAACGAAAACTGCCAATGGTCAACTAAACACACAAAAAAAGCTTTGATGGATGGACCCAGTGAGAATATTGGTGTTGTTTTGTACATTTGCTTTTACTATACATTGGAGCAGCAGCTTGATTAGGAAAACATGTACATATAAACCCATTGATCAGATGGAAAATTTTTAAGATTTTAATATGCTAATAGATAACTGTATTACCTATGAAGTGGACTTTTGGGAGGAAGCTCAATTTTTGTTGGTTACTGTAATCTTTTTTATAACTGGCTTAAGACACCAAAATTAAGGTAAACTTCGCTATACCTGAAATTATGCATTTATTGTAGCTCGAGAGATGTGTAATGAAACCTTGCTTTATGTAAGAAAGAGGAAATCTGCATCGTCACTTATAAAGAACACGCAAGTTCACAATCCAAAGAGAAAACACTATATATTTCAATACGAATATTTACAGCAAAATCAACACCACATCAAACCTTATAGTTGCCGAAAACATGACAATCAAACTTCTCAACACTGCATCAGGATACGTGAGGAATGCATCAATAGTGTCTTACACTCTGAGAAATTTCAGTGCAGAATACAATACTTTGGTAAATTAAACAGCTGGAACACCACGGAGTGGCTATGATTATGACTCTTAGAGCCATGTACTGCTGAAAAGCAGGTGGAGCAATCACACTGCAATGCACATACTCTACTGGTTCATGTTTAACATGCACTATGTCTTCAACAGTGGGAACAAGAGCACTGCCTGCCACACACTTAATCCGCTAAGGGGCAACGTAAAAAGAGTGTTGTCTTTTTCTAAACATCTGGAGTAAACAATGAAGCTATGTTTACCTCCAAATATACATAAAACATATGAAATTGTCATTTCAATGCATGGTGAATAGTGTGTTGAATAAAACAAAGGATATGTGCATCATGAAAGCAATTTGTGCATTAAAAATGACTAAGGTGACAAGTTTTTGGAGAATCTATATATGAAATGGCCAAACGACCTTGCATAGCTTGTGTTATGAAGACCCCTGCCCAAATATACAACGGCAGTAATAGCTCATCAACATTTATCACTACAGAATTTCGCGTGTATAAATGATTTCACCCATCAGCAATTCCTGTACCACCATTGCTGTCTTTTCCACATACAATCACACACCACAGGGTAAAAAATAGGCTACCGAATCCTATGACTAAGGTTGGTAGAAAAAAAAAAAAAAAACGCAATCCCTTGTACTGGCATAAGCAAGTACTTGGAAGACGTCCAATTGAATGCTGGTATCTGGGATACGTTTCATTGGAGCTCCTCATTACAGTTCTGGGGGTTGTTTCCAGAGCACATAATGCCTTCAAAGAGCTTCTTGGCAGGCAAATTGCAGAGCATTATACCTCTCTTTATAGAAACAGCTTCAATGATGAAAACAGGAAGTACGTTTCAATATGGGTCCATAGAAGCACGACTCCTAAAATGCGAAACGTACGCCCACATGAAAGGCAGGCCAAAACAAGGGCAATAAATGCCATATTTTCCATAAGGTTCGACAAGAATCATTAGCATTTCCACATTAAAGTGAATGGTGGCATAGAAATTGGTACCAGTATAATGTGCATCTGCACAATTAACGATTTGTAAGGCCGACTTTCTCTTCCACAGAATGCTCCGGCAGAAATACTCTAAGCAGAAAGCTACATTTCACTTTTTAGCGCACAAAAGAACAAGGACGAAAAGCGACACAGACACAGCGCGCGCTTCATCCTTGTTTCTTTGTGCGCTAAAAAGTGAAACATGAATTACCAACATGCCCAAGCATACATTCTTCCAGAAAGCTATTTTGCAGTCCTAACAGAAGCTACAACTGTCTTTGGCTTTGTAGAGTGATGGCTCTAAACACAAGAAGTTACCAGTACCCTGTTATTGTAGAACCACTTGCTAGCTACATAGCTGATTACACAAAACATGAAGCACACGGATGCTTGCTGCCCCCGATTCAGAAATCAAGAAGTAATGACAGGCAAGTGAAAGCCTCAACATACGCCGCCTCAGCCCACCTTAAACCACAATATATAAGATCAGTATCATGTGCTTCCTTACACTGTACAGCCAGCGCATTCACAATAAACATTAACTACATTTCACAACTGTGATGACATTTGTCTGTATTCCTGCAACTACCAACATTAGCAGATATACAGCATGCTGTTCTCAGCAATATTTAACATCGCACAAAACAAAGCCCTCACTACGCAAGAGAAGCATGACAGTATTAAAGACACATAGATGACTACTATTTTCACAGATCCAACATGACAAAAGCACTTCGTGACCATAAAAAATAAAAAGCTATGATGCTATTTTGTGCGACATTAAAAAAAAAACTGCAACTGAATGCTAGAAGTGAACTCACTTAGTATATACGCTCGAATAAGCTGTAATGCTTGAATGTTTTATTATAACTGCGCCCTTAATACTTAAAGAAAAGTACAATGCTTTAATATAATGAGAGACCACTTCATACACAAAAAAAAGTGTATGAGACAAAGGTGGTAGTAGTACATATTTTGCTCCAAAGATACGTTCAAATACACGGCCATGAGCCTTGAATAAAGTGCCCCAGTAAACACGGTAGAAAAGCATCATAACATTGAAGTGCTGGCAGGGACAAAAGTCTGTGGTATGTTCAAGCAAGAACACAACAAACACTACTGTGCATAATACCTATAAAGCATGAACACTTAAACTATGAAGTTACCTCATCTGGATGCTCAGAAAAGTATAAGATGGGTTGGACATACACGTGTTAAGCCCACATGACCACTTTCTTTTGCTTAGTTTAGCAACTAAGTGCTGTTCACTTAGCTTCAATGTAGACCACTAAACATCATAGTAGATCATATCAATGCACTCCCAAACAAAGGAGACATCACTTCAAGTGAGCCACCGAGCTCACCATGAATGCACATGTTTTGAACAGTGTATTACTGTGCGTCATTAGTTATGTAGCAGTCCATGTTGGTTGATATTCCTACACTCTTTGTGGTAACCTTGAATGGCAACACACACATGGCTGCGAATAATCAAAGCTTACACAAGGCAGTATAATGCAAAAGCACTATTCAGTAAGAAATTCAAGGTATTCAGTCCACCTAAAAGATGGTGTGCATAGTCAGCTAACAAAACTGTCACACAATATTTGCACCGCCTGCTTGCACCATGATAACTAATAGCTGTATCATTGTCCCAAATATAAATCTAGGTTGCAACAGTTAGAGCACAGCTTTTGCTAATATGACAGAGGAGCTCCACCCTTTAAGCTTCTCAAGCTGTTTCTTCAACTACAGCACAAGTTGTTTAACCTGCTCAGTCCCAAAGATTTGGAAGCATTAGATTAACAGAGAGCTGAGCTATTAGGCAGGTATTCATGTTAAAGCATATAACTGCTCCTTGAGTTGGTCCTCATTACTAATTGGGACGTTAAGAACATAAAAAAATACTTATTGCTTCAATATCCTGAGTAGATGGCGACGGCAGCATCTCCATGCAATGGATTGAGTAGTCAGATCATCATATTCCTTGCAAAAACTGCTCAAGGTGACTTAACACAAAGATGACAATATTAGCATGACATGGGAGGCTGACATTTTGAATGTGCATCTTAGAATTCCGAGTCAGCTTGCAATATCTCATAGGCAGTTTACAGGTGATTTTTTCTGCTTGTGACAGCGCACTGGTTTGAGCCAAATTGATTTCAGTTTTCACAAAAGCTGACGATAGTAGTGCATTGAAACTGCTTCTTACAGTTCTCCATGAATGTAAATTTAAATCCAAAAGAATTACTCTATGTAGTTACTTCCAAAATGCTAAAAAGGACTAAAGTAGGCTACCCATTTAGGCACGGTGAGACTGGGCAGGTTAAAGATTTTTTTTTAAGCTCTGTCATGTTTCTTGTGCTACAGCAAAGCTTATAATTTGGCCACACTTCATATTACAAGCAACATTTTGGGAAGAACTGGTGATATAGGAAGCCCAAGTGTTTGCACACATGTTCATAATGTGAAAAAGGGGGCCTGACACTTCAATTATTACTCACTCCATAAAACAAAACTCGCTTTTTATAAAACCAATTAAGTGATTCTCACATGTGCTCTCTTATGGGCACAAATGCATAATAATAGGAAAGACACTTCGTTTTCTAAGTAGTAGAGGATAGAACACTCTATTGCTGTTTCCATATTCCAGCTTCGTGTTCTGCTTTTTGTCACAGCTCAGTGTGCATCAGGACAAATTATGCTGTCACAGATTGATGTGGAAGACAGTCAAATGTTATAAAAAAGGTCTGCATGATAGATGAACTTGACGAGTAGTGCGATTGTACATTGTTATGGAGAAGATGTGAGCCATGGCCTGATGCTTTTAAATAATGATGACCACAGGGAAAAAAACCACCCATTGGTCAAAATGCATTAATATCACATCAATTACGTCTTTTATTTGTGCCCCTCACCATTTTTCTTAGAAGCAAATACATATACCTAGAGTGCAAAGCATTTTTGTGAAGAGATAATGTCCAAACTAGAAAAAGAAATATGAGAACATTTGAGTGTTCATTTATGCATTCCTCTTACGACACAAAGTGAACATTAGCCACACTACACACTGGCTGTTAATAAAAATCTTCACAAAACACACCCACACAGACACAGAAAAAAATAATTAGAAGCTTAGTAATCAATACTGTATTCACCACAGAGATCTGTTCTATGTACAAATGAAACTAACAACAAAAAGAAAGAAAAGGCCACTTTTTGCTACAGACTTGCAGCTACATAAAAGTGTGGCTATTCTAAAATTTTCATCAAAACTTTTTCACATGTAGGTACAAGACAGGGCCCTGACAACCAAGTCTGTAAAAATTATGACAGGATAGTTAATACTGGAATGACATTTTCGTGAATTGTAGTCAGATCAACAGGCCATAATATAAATGTAGCAACAACATACAAAAATGTGCATGTAAAAGAGAAGCTGCAGAGAAAAGAACGTTAAGTAAATGTCATGAATTCAGTTTGAATAACAAGTGGAATGCAATGAATATTTATGACTTATGGTGACAATGTCTTAAATATAAAGCATGAAATTCCATGCATAATGATGATAAATTGTGTGGAGTGAAAAGAAAACAGTCGAGAAAAATATGTTAGTAAGCAATGTAGATGCAATTGGTTTACTATCCTAACAAAGCTATTTTCATGTGATACTAACTTTGAAACAATGGAACTATTCCAGATTAAAATGGAAAACATCAGCATATTCATGAAAAAATTGCTACTCTTCAGGATGGCAACTCCAATGTTTCCACAAAACCAATGAATTAATTAAGCCATTGCTTCAGAAATAATCTCATTAGTTTTTTTTCATTAGTTCCAAATTACTCGCGAAAAAGTTGAAAGCTAAAAAATGTGTGCATATCAAGCGGCTTCAGGCAGGTGCCATGACTGTCGACACATTTTGGCAAAAACTTCTCACATGCTAAATACTGCCTCCAATGTTAAAACTGTACAGTGGTCACTATTTAGAACTGTTTGGAGTGTGCACAACATTTCCTTGATTATGCAATTTAGGAAAAAAAAAGGGGGAGGCTTAATTTAAAAGCATAAAGTTCAGAGGTTGAAATGCACGCCCTTTGGACTATTAGGCTTGTGTTGGCTTGTATGGTTGCAAATTATGCCCTCACTTTTCCAAAAGTTATTACTGCTCATTTAGCCCCTCTTAACTGCATAACAATAATCAGAAATACGTATCTACATGAAAAGTGAGCTTGCACACAGTTCAACAGTATTATTTACACAATTCACAGCACTGTAATATTTAACATGAACATCCTATTTACAAAGCAACTTGGAAGTAGTTCTGTGCGTCATGAAAATGAAATATAGAAAAACTTTAGACATGATGCTTCTGGCCAGGTATGGTGTTCAGGATTAAATTTTATAAGCTTCATGCCACATCTACTACAGCTGCCTTTCTTAGGCCAGTGATATAGTTGAATGACATACACTTATCAGCTTCGTTACAAATGCATCATTAAGATAAGTCTCCTCTGTGGCATGTGGCAAAGCCTTTCTGTTTCACTGCTTACTGTTCCAATTAATAGTCATAGTGGCAACACCTTAAGTTCTGCGCTTTTAAATTTACCATTTTGTATAAATATTACATTTTGTAGTGAACTTATTGCAAAATTACACTGCTTCAAAAATAAAAATGAGACACGGAACCTAATAATATGAACACATAACATGAGCACATTTTGATAACGAAGGGATGAAATAATTCCCGCATGACATTTGGTATGAGTAAACACGTATTTAAATTACATTATGCCAATGTGTCATGACCAAAGAAGACAGAAGTTTGTCTTTTGCTTGTCTTCCTTTGGTATGTGCCTTCAAAAAAAAAAGTTATTGACAATGCTTAAGGAAAGCATGATGCAAAATCCCATGACCAAGCTCACTTCATGCCTCACAAGCAGTGACACTAAAATTCATACTGCTTAATTATAAAGCAACAGTACAAACTGTGAAGGAGTGCAGCCTAATGAACAATTTGGAAATCAATACTTTAACTCCAGCAGAGCACAGTACTGCAACCAAAATATACCTCTCGCCATTTTATCATAGAAAGGACTCAAAAGGCATTATTTCTTTGCAGTCTTCAATTTATCTGTAAGGAAAAGGACCTACATGAGGGAACAGCTGTTGTGGCAGGACATTGCACCAGATTGGTACAAAATAGGGAAGGGGGAAAAAAAACACAGCAACATGGGCACAGCACGAAAGATGGGGGCACAGGCAGACGGACATACACAGCACTCTGCACATAATTCCCAAAGTGCTTGTTTTGCAATATTATTTCCAAGATTTCCAGTCCTCTAAGACTCTGAAGAGAAAGAATTATGGATAAGAGGTATGAAGAAAGGAAGGTAACGTGCCCTACTGGATTTTTGTGCGAAAGAAGATGGAATAGAAGTATACGAAAACTCCTTCAGAACACCTGTGCACTTGGCAAATGTCACTGGTTCAAATGCGATCACAAGCTAGCGGATCTTAAGAACACAATAGCACCTTCCGAGCTTTTTGTGCCAATTAATGGCGAGGTCAGTGTTCCAGGATCACATTTGCACTTGTTGTATCATCATACTGGTGTGCTGGAGACTGATTGTCCACGAGTATCGAACTAAGGCCACTAAAAAACTGTGCGAGAGAGGAAATGGGATGAGAAAACATACAGCTCAATGCTGCGTTCTTTAGTTGAAAGTGACAACTGCTATCGGATGGAAAGACTAATTTGATATTAGTAAAGCAATTTGGCCACAAAATTCATATAATCAGCCCTTTCTGCACCAAACAAACACTGCCAAAGTTCCGAAAGAGCAATACACCAGTTAAGCCTGATCAAGAATTTCATTTTAGTTCTCTCTTAAGAGTGCAAACTATCACAGCAATGAATTACATGTTTTTCTTAGCTTTCATAAAACCGCATGACTCAATATCAGGTTCTTCAACAGATGGGGCTTGTGGGGCTGTCAACTCAAAAAACATCTAGAGTTAAACTCCCGAATCCAAAGCTTAAAGGGGTACTGACAAAAAATTTCATGGCCGAGATAACCTGCGAGATAGATTCCCGTGAACATGTATATCTGCAAAATATTAACAGCGAATATAGCTTGGAAGGTATTTTATATGAATTTTGAAGTTTACGTGCGTGATTCAGCGCTATATGCCGCACCTCGCAACATTGACACCCTTAAAAGTGACTCGAAGGCGACCCTCCCTACTTCCCCGACGTCATCACGCTGCAGCCGATGCAACAAGTTACGATGATGTCATAGCCGCCATTTCCCTTTTGCCGCGCTTGCGCCAGCAGACTACTTTTCGGCGGCCGCTCACGAGTCTGTGGCCGCGGTGCACGTGTTGAAAGTTTTGTGTTTGGCGACACTGCTTTCCCATTTTTCCTGTTCGAAAGGACTTCTTGATTTCCTTGTACTGTCTGGGCTGCGGACTGCGTGGAGGTGCGTCACAGTTCTGTGAGCTGACGTGGTTGAGCATTTCCACACGCTAGGTGGTGATAGTTGCACCTGGCGGCTTGTTGTTTTTGAAGCTCTCTCAAGCCAGAATAGAGACTGGTCGGTAATGAGGAGCCTGTAATTGATTATCTGTCGCGTGCTGCAGCAAACAATGTGCCGTGTTATGACTAACAGGGCCCCAGCAATATGTTGCAGCAAAAAAACGCGAGGCCAAAATTTTTGTGTCAGTACCCCTATAATTCATATTCTCTTCTAGCACTGACACTGCTATTTTCACGTGAAGGCTAAGAGGCTGACGTTTAACCCACATTTAGGTTTTCAAATTGACAACTATTTCCTGAGGCAGCAACTACTAGAATTATGATGGCAGTTGTGCGAATAGGTGTTACAAAAGGAAAAAAAAAACATAAATTGAGGGCATTGTGTCTGTGAATGCATATTTTTTGTACCACTTATTTGTGCTCAAAGAAAAAATATAATCAAATTCAAAGTAGCTTCCTTACTACTGTGGTAAAATGAAGCATGCCAGGTAACCATGACCTAAGACGTGTACGAAATTAGCTGAATCAAACTATGACGCCTCAGTTACAACCACACTTCCTTAGAAAGCCCATTCACTGAGCCACAAAGTAAGTAAACACATACAAAATCAATAAAATGTAAATGAAACATGATGCTATGACCCAGTTGCAGTAAATTGCAACTTCATGAAAATTAGGAGGCATGAAATATGCAAAAAAAGTAGAACTTGTACAGTTGCACATAAACATACCACGTCACATTGAGAGGTAACCTATCAACGCAGCTATATCACAGTCCTGTACTACGTGTACTCCCCAGTTTCACTTGAGAGGTCTCACTCTATGATTAGTTGGCAGAGGACTTAGACAACCAGTGAAGCATACAAAGGAGCAAGTGAACTCTACCCACTCCTCTACATGCCAAGCAAAATGGGCACTTTTCCACACCAAACAACAATCAGCTGTAAATCAGGGGCAGCTAAAGGGGGCAAGAGAGAAAAGAGTCAAAGCCCGGCTACACCACCAATGAAAAAGGAGAATTACCCCCACCCCCCTCAAGGGAATATTGTGGTGCTGCCCTTGCTCCTAACACAGAGCATAACCACTGTCCATCCCTATAATAACTAGTAACACTTCAGCATTAGTACACTTCTTTTTTAGAGTCCTACATCAGACAGAATATACACCATGAACAACACAGTGTTGACTGACAATTTCTTCCATGTTCACTTCTTCTTGGCTATTTTCTTTTTCAGCGGAGATGACTCGGAGTCTACCTTCGTTTGAGAACTCTCCTGGGACTCTAGGTGTTGCTCGAGCTTCCGCAGTATGGACCTGAGCTCATCCTTGTAGAAAAAAAAAAAGACAAACAAGAAATGTGGTTTGTAAGTACTTCATGAGGTCAACAATAAAAGTACTAGAACAATTATCCCATGACACATTTATAAAAGTTATGCAGTTAAGGCAGAGCAAGAAATATGGGTGATAAGATGACTGGCAACGAAAGGAATGCAAAAATGAATAAGTAGACTGAGAAGTGGGGGATGACAGGTCTGAGCAGCACTCAGAAGCTGCACATCTTAGAAAGCAAGCATGAATTCTCCTGCAAAACTCCCACAAAGGCCCATGCTGTGTGCAGCGCATATTTCTCTAAGTGGGAGATGATGGTGATATTCACTTAAGCATCCTTTTTTGATTTAGGATCACTGAGCCAGCATGGTCTGAATTTAGAAGAAGTGAGGTAAAACACATAGAGTCCTATTCATACCATGTCATAGGTGTAAAGAAGCTTCCAAGACTTCATGTTTTTCCTCTGCAGGCAATGCACAGCATGCTCTAGGCAGTACAGGATGTCATCTTGCATGTTCACAACCTGCATAAAAGATTGCTTTAGCAGTAGTATCTGAGCAAGCAGAGCCTTCAAGATCAGTCTACAAAGTTTTTAGCTTGTATAGACCTCGTGAGCTGGTATGGTGGCGCTACTGCTCTCGCCCTCTATCGGGCTAGCGGCGCACTGTTAGGATTGTCGCCTACGGGCCCATCTGCATGTTTCAAGGCGGCGGCTACGGTTGCGGCGGCCGCTGTTCTCCAAGAACGGCCACCGTAGTTCTTTTTTTTTTCTGTCTGCGTGTGTAAATAGTACGCTGTGCTAACTTATGTTTATTTTTGTTTTTCTTCCTGTCTGAAAAACTTCTCAAACTACAGCCGTTTAAAGCTGTAGCCGAAAAACCAGCATTCAGCGACTCTTGTTAACGCAAGCATTCAACAAGACTTCGTCCCCTTTTTGCCTCAAGCTATTTGAGAGAGACAGGCACTCCTCAGTCCGTCTTTTTGATGAAAACCGAACTGCGAGCCCTACAAAAAAAAAAAAAAAAAAAAAAAAAAAAAAAAAAAAAAAAAAAAAAAAAAAAAGAGAGAGAGAGAGAGAGAGAGAGAGAGAGAGAGAGAGAGAGAGAAAGCCGACAAAACACAGCTGCTTGCGCCGAAAACAAGTTCTTTTCCGTCCCTTGGACACTACGCGCGGAACAGTACATTACCCCCCCCCCCACACACACAAACACGCTCACAACGCACACACACACACACACAGGCGAGCGCTCACAAACACTTTACAGACAGTGAGACTGCAAGCGCCCACCCATCAGTTGGTCACTGGTTGTCGTCTGCTAGGAAAGCGCATCGCCAGCCAAGGCCGCCAGCCTGCGTGTGAACGTGAGGACAAGAAGCGACGATCGTGTGTTGTTCTGCGGTTTCCGTAGGATTGAAATTGCAATAACGTGCGTTTCAAAAGGAGTTCTTGGTCGCTTGGTACGAAGTTGCACGCGAGTGGTCGGTGTGTCGTCTGAAAGAAGAATTGATGTGCGCGATGGAATCTTTCGACATTGGGAAATGCAGAGTGCAATCGAAAACCGTGGACTACGAAGTACGAGTGGAGGTGAGCTTTTGATTTTTCAGTGCTCTACGTGTGCTGAGCCATACCGAACTGTTTTCGTTCCCAACGAAGAGGACGCGGCAAATTTGTGTCTGATTCCGCACTGGCTACCCCTGCTCGCCGCTCTGGCTGGCAAGAAATCACGCGTGAGAGCAGAAGAAGCAGACAGGCGCATTGCCCCTCTAGGTGGCCGTTGTCAGCCTGCTATCTTCCTATTTCTTTGTGACCTTGTAAGCTTGTGTATACATTTAAAACAAATAATAAAATGCGAAAAAAAAAAACGCACGAGAGTGGGGACACTTATAGACGGAATTCGAGGCGTTGCTTACGCAGCCCCGCACAGCTGCGGTAGAGTTGTCTTTCATTTTCGTCCGACTTCTGAGGTAACCCGCAGAATTTTAAAGCTAGTGTCTTCCGAACGGTGTTCCTACAGCTGTTGTGCCAGCCATGCACGCGAAAGTACGAAAAAGTACTGGACTACTGCGACGTTTTTACGTCCTTTCGGCGAGGAGCCCTGCGTTTCTACCGTGACTGTGCGCCCGGGAGCAACAAACGACAATCCCAACTTTTCCGCCGCGGGCGTCTGGTGGCACTGCCTGTTCGGTTCAAAGCTGCAGCGCACTAAGCCTATACACAGTCGTCTTGCTGAGACAGCATTGCTAAAAGATGACACTTCAAGGGTTTGCCAAGACAGGCTTTCATCAACAAAGTGGTCAGACCAGTGATACATATTATCACCACTATTTGCATAATAGGCAAAAGAAAAATTTAGCAGCAAGGTTTTATTCATTTCTACTGCCTATATGTGAATATGCTGGGACAGTATGGGATCTGTCCAGATACACAAATATAAAGTGACGTTAAAATGTGCAGTGAAAGGCAGCTAGGTTTATTTTTAATCAGTATAGGTGGAAGAAAAAAGCTCCCAACGGTTCTTTTATAGGCTGAAAATCCAGAGTCCCTTTAAAAAACGTATGCTATCGTGAAAGGCTAGAATGTTCTATCTGACATATGATGACAAACTTCGATTGAACAAAATCATGTTATACACTTTCCAGGAATTCTTCTTGCCCCCGTACAATTCGTGAATGGAAGTGCATATCAAGAGATATAGCTGAGTAAGTGCCCTTCGGTTCCCGCTTTCGCTAATGCACTTGAAATACTGAATTGAAAATATCCTTATCATCAAGCAATGTAAAGTACCTCTTCCATTTTATGCTTGTGCAGTGATTGTGCTTTCTCAATATTGTGCCTGATGTGTCCAATGCACACAACACATCAACTGCCCAGAGTTTCCAGTTGTCTTTTTGCTCTAGTTTATTGACACGTGTGTGTGTACACACGCACACACACACGATGCTTTCCATGACTATGCCATGCCTTGCTGGTGACGTATCCAATGCTTGCGACACTGCTATATTACATCATCCAAAATAATGTTATACTCCGAGAACTCTAACGCCGTTAATTTTGCCATCATAGGTTTATTAACAGAGGAGAAAATCAAGTTCAAAGTTTCATTTTTAAATTTTGTGACGAAATCTCCCCGTGTGACGTCACGGATTTCAAAGTGTATTTATCGTATTTTGGCGCCATTGGCTTAACAAAATTACCCCAAACTTGGTATGTTAAGCCTATGACCCCCTCAGAGGACAATCTACTTCATTTTTACCGATTAGGAACTACGTAGTCGCTAGTAGGCGCACTCAAAACAGGTGATGTCACGGCAAATAGTGCCGAAACCTTAAGGTCGCGTCGCCACTTACATTTCGTTTTTGCATGTTTTCTCGCTTACTAAGCGTCTTCTCGCAGTAAGCATGGTGTTTTTGATGTCGTGAAAGAGTGCTTTACTAATATGAGAAAAATCGTTTTGCTCTTTAGTGTCCCTTTAAGGCCTATATACAGGCTAGCAGTACCTACAAAATAACTAAACAAACAAATAAACAACGTTCCTTTCACCCCACAACAGTATTGTGATAGTTATGAACTCTGCTTTCACTGTTCAAAAGTTATGGTGCTGTATTTAATAAAAGTAACATGGGCCTCAGGAGCATAGCCAGGATTGTATTTCGAAAGGGGTCTGACCCTCCATAAGTATGTACATGTGTGTATCTCTGCATAAATATCTCCTGCAAAAGTCTGAGGAAAATGGGGGAGGGTGGATCTCAAACTGTCGGGATTCTCTTAAGATGTGGCTGATGCCAGTTCAACTTCATTAAGTATTACTTGCAATATGACTCACTAACACTAACCTTGATTATCATTGCACCGAGATTCTGCATTAAGTTTACAATTAGCTTTTATTTTTGTCAATTGCAATGGCTTCCTACCCTGCAATAAAATGAACAGTGTTTCTCTAACAGTAATGCCATGGGTACAAAAACACTATGAGCAGTCTACGCAAGCATAAACTGGGCAAACTGACATCTGTTGTTGCTCCCTTTCTATACAGGGTGACAACTTGATCATTCAGTGCAAGCTCCCTCCACAAAACTGTGCTGCATCTGCACCGTATGAAACAAGACATTATGCATCAAAAGAACAATGATATCGAAAGAAGCTCGACTCTGCCATGACATAATGGAAATAAGCAAAAGTAATCGGTTGGTGTACTACACAAATAGTCTGAGTTTAACAGTGGCATGCTACTTGCCAGTGTATTCTTAGGCTATCAGAAACTATACAATGTAATCATGCAGCCAAGCACAAGTTTGCAGGTAGGACATATGACATGGTGTTTCAGTAACTGTGGTGGCACAATGCGAAAATACAAATCTGCTGTCTTCGAGTGCACAATGCAGAGATTGGCTGAATATGTTTATCCGAATAAGCTGTGTAAACCAACAAGAGATGCTGAACACGAAAAAAAAAAAAAGACATAATGCATTGCTTTACATGTCTCTCAATCTTTCTTCCATAGCTCAGCATCATTTACTTTCACCATGCTACGAGTTAGGTAACAAAAAACTCAGTATTGTGCATATGATATGCAAAAGCACTCATGCCCTGCTGTGCAAGCAACATTTAGGTGTTGGGAGCGGGCAAAGCATCACACACGCTGGCAGAGTAGCAGACAGCATGCTACAGCAACTGCCTTTGGCTCAATGAGTCAGTGCAAACAGTCCTAAAAGCTATATGTAGTGAGTGGCACCCACCTGAGCACCGTCATGTTTGGTAGATAACCCTTAAACATCATTCAGTGAAATATTTTGCTAGAAAAAAAGCTTAACATGACAGTTCAAATCTAGCTTCATTCTGGACCATCTAGCTATTTGGAGTTAAAAGTGGCAATGCAGAGCATCCTATGCTATGAATGTTCCTTTTCAAGTATGGTTGCACACAATGCCATCTCCTAATTGATGCCAGGAGCAAGTGTGGTGACCTCTTATGAATACAAGCATGCAGAATCACAACATTCAGCCTTTCAGCCAACATAATAGAATTTCCTTAAAAACCAGACAATATCTTAGTTTTGGGTGCAATTGCATACTTCATCTGCTGACAGAGAAAAAAAAAATTCAATTTCTGCTGGTATTTTCTCTGTAGACTGTCAGAAAATGAAGTAGTATTACCAAATTCTTATCACATAGTTAATTCTACTTAGCAGAGAGGTATACAGTTTCTGCCCTTTTCTTCTTCCCATCTCTTATGAAAGTTTTATAAAATTATGAGTAAACAAAATCTAGTTCTTGAAAATATTCATACACTATCTTGATTATTTCCAATGCACCCCAGTTCCTCTATGGCAATGTTTCTCGCAAACAAAAAAGCTTCATCTTCTATGCGCGTAAGAAGTGCAGTTTACTTTACGAAATACTACAGATAAAACAAAACTTTACTTTGTACAGCTGCCAATATTTGTACTGCAAAGTGTCTTTTATTGCACTGTAGAACACTTGCAAAGCAGGCTGCCTGGTTTCGAGCTCAGAACCCTCGGCCGCACCACTTCGCTCTCCTCCTTGTCGTTCGCTTGTCCAGACACTGATATACAATAATTAGGGGTGTGCGAATATTCGAAATTTCGAATATTTTTCGAATAGTGTTTGCTATTCGATTCGATTCGCACTGAAATTTTACTATTCGAACTATTCGAACTTCCCAAAGACAAATACAGTCAACGTCCGTTGAAAGTGACCCCTTCAGATTTTCAATTTGCTTCACCTCATTACACTTTCGTATTGCGGCAAAGCTGCCTTTCAAGCTCCGTTACGGTCGAACTTAGCCAAGAGACAAAGTTTGGTTAAAAGTGGTCCCTAGATTTTCAATATGCTTCACCTCATCACACCTCCGTATTGCGGCAAAGCTGCCTTTCAAGCTCCGCTACGGTCGAACTTAGTCGAGAGACAGTCGTCCGTTTGGAAGTGGTCTCTAGATTTTCAATATGCTTCACCTCATCACAACACCGTATTGCGGCAAAGCTGCCTTTTTAAGCTCCGCTACGGTCGCAAATGTATTAACTCAAGAAAACGCTGGTTCCAATATGGAGATGAAAGATGTGGCAGAGTTGGGGGCTCAATTAATGCTGTTTTGGACCTGAAATTTGGGCAGGAAGTCTGAAAAATCGGACGCCGAAGCTTTTTAGCATCCAAAATTTTAGATGTTCTTATATATCGACGTTTACGAGGCAGATTCGGAACTCCGGAATTGAAGGGAGCACACCCTTGTCTGCCACATCAGTTGGCCTTCCAGAGAAGTTGAAAGAGAAGGAGAGGCTGAGGAAACGGCATCTCTGCCTATCACGTGTAAAGTGTTGTCGGCAACACTTTGGTTGCACCAAATCATGCACATAATACAATTCGGCCGCTACAATGCCTCATTCTTGATAAGAAAGACAACTATGAAATATGACCCACCAGCGCTTCATCAACCTAGCGAAAAGAAACACTTTTCACAAGAACATACTTAGGGATTCTCTACAACTTTTTTCTGTAATTTCACTTCGAATTATTCGAAAAATGTTTGAGAAATATTCGAAAATTATTCGAAATGATTCGATTCGATTCGCACTCAATCTTTTATTATTCGAATTCGCTTCGCACCCAAAATTTTGCTATTCGCACAGCTCTAACAATAATTCATTCAGATGTGTATCAGAATAAAGCTTTACTTAGTTCTGAGCCACGTTCCAATCTGTTCCATCCTGTGACGGGAAAACTTGCCATCCACCCGTTGGCAGCACAAAGCTACGGGGTAATCCACATGGTTTTCTCAGAAAGAAAAGCTTGTAGTTGAAAAAAAAAATCTGTCCTGATCCGGGTTAAAACCCAGGACGAACGCCTCTGTGGGGCTGTCACTCTACTAATCAAGCTAACTAGGAGTCTAGCAGTTGGCAGAGCGAGGGCAAACTAATTGACAATTACAAACGGCTGGATGGCAATTTTCCCTTTCAAAAACCCTTTCTCCATCATTGCGGAATTCTGCAGAACTGACTGCCTGCCCATCTTATGTCTTGTGCTCTAGCGTTGGTATGTATAATGGAAAACCCACAAACCTAATGCAAAAACAAGTTCACAGCTATCTAGTATTTCAAGAGAGACAGAATTCTTTAGCAAGTCCTCCTGAACAAGAACAGAAACACATACCATGGAGACATGACAACTGATGCGGCAGAAGTCACACTCGTGATTGCGATCTTAGGTCGTAGCCTTGGCCGCTTCGCTTTCTTGGTTCTGCTCTTCATCAAAGCTAAGGCGCTCACGTCTTCAGACCCATTTCCACAAGCTGGGTACGATACCTTTGCTCATTTCACTGCATGCAAAGCACAAAAAAACAGATGCTTTTTTCCTCATCTCAAGACTTTTAGTACCACAACTGTCAAGTAACAAACTGGAAATGTGCACGCCTCAACATTAATATACCTCCTTACATAACTATGTGTTAAATTAAACAGACCAATACAGCATGTCAAAAGTTTTTGCAGCAATAAAAACACAGTCAATGTAACTTAGTTCCTAGCAGCCACAGTGATATGCATATTGCTCAGGGACACATCAGGACTGGCTTTCTGAGCTCAGGTTAGAAGATGCAATGGTAGTGTAAGGATCTACTTGTAATTGTAATAATCTTTACAAAACATGAAAACCTCCCCATCCGAATTGGTACATGAAAAATGGTAGTATTAAGGAGAAAATATATTACACACTTGCTTAAAAGTGGCACATCTTTCCTAATAGCTTGGCTGGGCACAGCACCAAATATTTCCTCAATTAAAACAAGACATGAGTGGTCCCTGCCAATAAGTTTATCTTTCAGTTAATGTTGCAGCTTCCCTTCTCCCCTCTTTTGTCTCCATGCACCTGATTAAATTTTAAAGCTACACACATGGTTTGTTAGGGGAGCTGCAACACATTTCGAAATTTTGCAAGAAGAAATATGGCAATGCATTGCATGGTACATTTTGAGTCTGTATTTCTGGAGACTGGTGCTTATTATGCATAATGTTATAAGCAGAAAACTGTGCTATGAGTACTGGCTGACTTTATTCAATTACATGCTCACAAATAATTATTTTCAGAAGATAATTAGTCAGCTTTTGTTGGCTAACAAATGTATTGGCAATTATCACAAATTATAAGTACAGTACTGCTTGATCAGCAAAGAGTGTTATCTCAAAAGCATCATTTTTTATAATCAAGAAGCCTGCACAGAAGCATGCAGTAGTAGTATAGGTAGTAGAGCCAAAGAAACTGCTACACGTCATTTTAGACAATTGTTTTTAAAAAGGAAGATGTGAGCATACAGTAGCTCTGCAAGATAAAAATTCTATTCAGGTCATGACAGAAATTGTGTAACACACCACATTTTCGAAGGAGAGGAAGGGTCCAACGACAGGTGTCCAGGTTCTCTCGATGTTCAGTTGCAATCCCAAGATCAATTTTTCAAAGGAGAATGTTGGCGGTTCACCGCTGCTTTCATGTGCTGCACACAATAAGCAGGGGTGGAAGCGGGCTTGAGTGTTTGGAGCAGCTCAGGGGCAGGCATAATGCTGTTTTTGGAGCAGCTTTGGAGCACCAAAATGTGTATTTTGGAGCAATGAAAGGTAGTTTGGAGCAGAATTCTAGGGTCAAACATCACTGTTGTGTAATCTTTTTTTTTTATTTCTGCTAACACTAGAAGTTCCAACGATTTTAGAAAACATACAATACTAATGAACCAACCACACTTAACACATAAGATATAATATATATATATTATATATATATATAATAATATTATGCGTACGTGTTATTATTAAAACATCACAGCTGTGATAGAGCAATGACTCAGAAAAACGACATAAGCGATGTTTTGAATAGCTACACTTGACTAGACTGACAAATAAAAAACGTTCATGGGAATGAACATTTTTCAGCAGCGGCGTTTTTGCGCCGCGTTTGCCGGGTTGCTACATTTTCGTCAAAAGCCTACGCCGGCTTCAAACTGTTCCTTCGAAATGCGCGCAGGTCCAAGCGCCGTCTGGAGGCACTCGAAAAACCAAGAAAGACGCGTCTGCACCCTAAACTCCGCTTGTTGACGAGCGAGCGCGCGCGCCGCGTGAGGTGTTTTTCAATTAGGAAGACGCGGTGGCGCGATTTTGAGATGGCGTTCGTCAAAATGACGGGCGCGACTCTCCGACCACGTGTGAGTCGCGCATGAATCATGCCATTTGGGACGCAACAGTGCGATTTCGCAAAGGCGTTCCTCAAAAAAACACGCGCGTCCCTACAAACGCGCGTAAATCGCGCCAAAAACTGCGCCATGCGGTTCCACCTTTTCCCTTCAAGTTCCCCTCCAAGATTTGTCAATTACTGGTGTCGCTTATATGCACGCAAATGGTACATGAGGGCGATGGTACTAGATGTTGCAAGCGCACAATCTGTTTCGCGTGGTTCTGTTTTCGTACTATGTATACCTCACGTTCGTCGAATAATAAGCGTTCCAAGTGTCTATCTCATACTTTTTTGTATATTTTCACTCGCCCCCTCATGTATAAAACCACACAGCCACGGCGGTGAGCGGATGGTCGAGCTACAGCGTACTCAACCACGAGCGAGCGCAGGTTCTGACGAACAAAAAATCGAACAACGCGACTGATCACACTGGCGAGACTAAGCTCGTCGGTGCACGAGCGCGTTTACATGCTGCATTTATAGCGTCTAAGGGCTTGTGTGCAATGCGGAAAAATTCTCCACATGGTGCGCGCTCTCACTAGAGAAAATGAGTTTCGAAAATGGTTTAACCGACTTACATAAACCGAAGCCTTGTGAGTGGTTTTCGCGGTTGGTAGTGGCTTTCACTGACCGCAAACGGATAAAATGTTCTTTCTCACGAAGACTTATGACACAATATCCATCTTACACACTCAGCTATACAGCAGGTTCCTTGATGCAAAGTTTCTAAATATGGCGCGCGTTACGTCCACGGCAGCTGCTCGCACTATCCTCATGGCCTCACATCAAATAAATCGCAGTAAATAGAACCTTTTCGACATTATCAAGCGGTCACACACTTACTTTCATTCATGTTCGCAATCCGAGGGCCCGATGACAGCAACCGCCTCGTGCGCGCAGCACGTCGAAAAACTGTTGCCACCGGCGCCATCGAAATATGCTGCACAACTTCCTTTCTTGAATCTAAAAATGTTGCTTTCTTGTAGCTAGCTCCTGTACAGGCTCGCTAGCTTTTTGCGCCTTCGACAAACGTCATGAGAGCGCGCCATGTGATGATGATGATATTAGAGTGACCTAGAATAGGGGGGAGTGTCCAAAGCGCCGCGCGAATACAGGGAGGAGCGAGGGCTTTTTGCAGTGAACTTCCGCGCCGCGGCGCTGCTGTGCCGGACCGTGGCTTTCTCCGCGGCGGAAGCCGCGTCAGAGCGGCGAGCGTCTGCTACGCGCCTGATATTTTGGCCGCTATTAGCTAAATTGCGGAAATTGGGCAGTATTTAATACTGCGTCACTGCAAACTAATACTGTAGCGACTCATCACACAGAGAATGCGTTTGTGCGTTCATGTGTTGTGAAACGGGATTTTGTATATATCCTTTCAGCTGGTTTGTCACCGCATTGGTTCACACTTCCGCGGCTGTTTGAGGAACGCATCCTGCGCGCACCTCATCGTGAGAGAAGGCGCTTAACTTACTTTCGTGTGGAATGACGAACGTAACTCGCTGCAGGAGAGAATTAACTGGAGATAACCATGAGAACGTAGCAGATACGCACGTATAACTAGCTCATGCTAACGCGTTTGGACCCTTCATATTCTATCTTTATTGGGGCATTCAATTTGTTTTACAAGGCTGCCTCCCGCGCTTTGCTGTTTCAAGCCATTCATGCAAGCCGAATGTGTCAGTCGGCATGCGCGGTACCAAAAGTAAAAAATTACTTGCTGTCATGATGTGCGCGGTAGCTCATTTGGTGCGCGGTTTTTGTTGGGGGTTTGTGCTGTGCCGTGCGCCGACGAAGACGACGATGAGATAAGAAAAAGGCGGAATCGTGTCGTCTAAGTCCAGCCAAGCCATGGGGAAGAGATAGAGGAGGAAGACGACGAGGGGGCGTTCGAGAACGGAAACCGAACGAAGCAGTCGCAGGGTGAAGCGCTCGTCGGGTCCTGGTCCCGAAAAGCCTACCCTGTGCCTGGTGACCGCTCGAGCCTGGCTACCGTCTACCAGGTGCTCCAGCAGCTGGCGCCGGTCCGTGTTCTCGGGACCGGGCGTACTCCAGACCTGGGCCTATACTGGCTGTCCGGGACGTCTTTGCCACACCGGCTTTGCCGCACGCTCCGCTCCGACCATGCCTGTGTCATCGCTGCTGTCGGCGTAAGATGCAGCACAACTCATCGACTGATCCGCCCGACCGTCACACGGTGAAGTGATCACACCAATCTTGTGTTTTGCAGTGGGGGAATACGCTGAGGGTCAAGACCTTGAGTCCTTCAAGAACGTGTGTCGTGCTAGTAGCTATAGGGCAGTTCTTCGCTGTTGCATTGTAACGCGCCAAGCTTCATCATCATTTTGTGGCATTAAAGCCTATAACGTCAAGCTGCAAATGTCTTCGTCCGTCTCGGCAACAATTCTTTAAGTTGCCGTGATTACCTGAACCTTATCCCTCACACTTGCGTAACTCGCGTCTCGTTCACTTGTATACGAAAATTGGCACGGAGAGGCAACAATGTATGTAAGTCTAACATGACCGATAGGTCATGGCATCACTAACTTGACATATGCTTGCTAATTGCGTAACAACTATAACAATAACATGGTGTGTGGCGCACAAACCGCTTTCTTTAGCCAGAAAGAATTCTGACGATTGTGGTCTGACGATTTGTTTCCGTCAGGTGATAAAAAACGTGGCGGTCACCAATATCGATGCCAACATGTAAGACTTACCCATACATTTTGAAGAACTGACCGCACAGGTAAAATGTATGCAAAAAATACATGAAAAAAAAAGACCGGTCCCTTATGCAATTCGCCTGAGACGACTGAAAGCGAAAGCCATCTTCTTCATTTTTGTCAGTCGATGATGACCTCCTCCGCCCTCTCCGAAAGCTTTCTGCACATAACGTGGTTTCGGGAGTGCCCACAGGATCGAAGGCATTTGCAAGCTTTCTGCACCTCGCCTGCTTTTACATTGCCTCCGTGATCGGCCACCAATCATGGAGGCAATGCAAAGCGACCATGTCATGTGATGACGTCACATTGAATGGCGTCATAGTGACGTCACAAGTTTTGTCGATCTGTGACGTCATGGTGACGTCATCTGTGTGACGATTTTTAGCATCACTCGTGTTGGCGACGCTGGACACCGACGGTCAATTTCCGTGTTGATGAGTCATCTAAGGCTTAGCCTTAAAAAAAACAAGACAAATCAAAGTAAATGAAACGATAACAGTGCAACATCATGTATGCCTCACTTCATGTTACGAGCGTCGCCCGAAAAACAAACGTGATTCTCAGCTCAGCAGCAGCTGAATGCACGCATCTGCGGGACAAAAAGGCTGGCTTTACCCGTCTGGTCATCCCTTTATATTTATTCAACAGATGGCCAGACACGCTGTTTAAATACGGAGCTTCAGCACGAAATTGTGGTGTATGCTATACAGTGAACCTTTATAAGAGGCACGCATGGGGGAGAGAAATTCTGCCTGTTATATGAGATGTTCTTATTAAGCAGGGTACTAAATTATGTTTTCCTATCAACCCTACTTTATGTAGCACGCTGGTGTCTCTTATACCCCACGTGTCTCTTATAACAGTGTCTCTTATAAAGGGGTTCAACTGTATTGAGGTCATCAGGAAAAAGCAGGAAATTGTGGTAGGGTGCCGTGCTGACGCACACTCAATTGCCGCGAAACAATTGTATTTTATGTAACTACTCGTCCACATCTTTTGTAAAGTCTCTGAAACGGGCGAACGCTAACCGCCGAGAACCGTGAACATATCTGAAGTTGAGAATGAGTTGTTTGAACTGTTTTCATTCGTATGGTGAAGGCTTGAAATGCACGCATCTCGCGCGAACGTTTCATAGTGACGGTCAGCGATTGTAGATAGAAACTATAAGACCGACGCATGAGTGACCACAGCTGGCTCCGAAACATCTGTCGATGTTAATACCCCCCCCCCCCTTCTCTCTCTCTCTACAACACACCACACACACATATATAGATATATATATATATTTATATATATATATCTGCAGGGAATAACTTCTTGGATGCCGGTAAATAATATGAATAAAAAGAAGACACACGTCGAAAAACAGAATGGTTTCTTTACGTTTCGCATTTCTTCAGGCTAGGCACATAAGGCATCTCTGCATTTGAACAATTTTCTGAAGTGATTGAGATATTACACTTCTCTTTTTCAAATTTCTTACCGCATTTCGTTCAGGCAGCAGCTATTTAACTCGTACAGCAAGAATGGGGGTATTGTAACTTTATTTCATGATATCTGAATATTTGTAAAGCATTTTCTATATTACGCCTTTTATGCATAAACATGTGGAATAAGGTTAGTTTACCTGGCATCGCTTTTCTTTTCAAATGTTTTGCGCACGGTGCATGAGCCTTGTGCGCTACCTTAGAAGCAAAAATAAGCCAACGGCAATTGCGGTCGATGGCCGTCTCTACTCATTTTTTGTTTCCCTTGCGTTCCCGGTGTGCTCTGTCCATAATAAAGTTCTATAGTGGGGCTAATGAATTGTCGAATAAAGCGGTGTGCAGATGGCTAGCAAACCACTGGAACCATGATTAAAAAAGCTCGTATAGTGTGAAGTGGTCACGCGTAAGTATTTCA
>NC_051176.1:230726910-230796910 GCF_013339695.2 Rhipicephalus sanguineus
GGATCCAGCCCACATACAAGGATGCACCGTATTTGCACGATTCTAACGCGCTCTTTTTCAAGCGAGATACAGACGTGCGGCCATCGGTCGGAGGTGCGCCGATCACACACGCATTTGTATGCGCCGTTTTCCAATAATCGATGCTCTCCCGATCGTGGGCTGGTCGACGATCAGCCGTTTCTGATGTGGCAATCTGATCTTTTATCGAGGCCACTTGTCATTCCACGTTGCCACGTCTCACTGTTCTCTGGATATGAACGCACGACCGTCGTTGTTGCCTGTAGCAACTGAAGTGTTGCGCTGCTAAGCACGGATAAATGTCGCATTCCCGGCATGGAAGAAGGAAAAAGTTAGGAGAGAGCAATGTGAAAGAAAGAAAGAAAGAAAGAAAGAAAGAGAGAAGGAAAGAAAGAAAGGAAAGAAAAAAAAAAGGAAAGAAAAGAAGAAAGAAAGAAAGAAAGAAGAAAGAAAGAAAGAAAGAAAGAAAGAAAGAAAGAAAGAAAGAAAGAAAGAAAGAAAGAAAGAAAGAAAGAAAGAAAGACACGTGGGATCTGCCCTCAAATTTGTGTGCTCGTTACAATCGAGCTCAAAAGCGAAATTGGCATCAAGTTATCTTTTTTCAATTTTCCTAATCTAAAATGACCTACGCGTTACAATGGGGGGGGGGGGGGGGGGGGACGCTAGAATTGCGTAAATACGCCCGCGCCCAGGCACGCCGCGAACGCTCAACATAAATTTTTGTTTCTCGCCAAAAACGAAGAACACTCCGATGAAACTCTCACAAGTAAATCTCCTTTGTTTACTCTTCCCAACGAGACCAAGCGTGCATTTTTACTTGGACTGCATCACCACTCTACATGTGCCTGAACGTGGAGCATTTCACACATTTTTCAATGTTTGCGCCCTTTCCACTTCGAAGCTACTCGGTCATCGACTTCAATACTTTTTTGACACGCTTACTGCCAACTATCCAGCCATGTGAGATAGTCCTATTTTGTCTGTAATATTCGTAGAATTTTTAAAAAATAATCAAAATGGGCGCAGAATTGCAGCATTGCTTCACCACAAAGCACATCGTGAGACAAAGTAGTGGTCGTCAATGGGTGATAATAAGATAGTGCCATTCCTTTTCAAGTAAACAGCAGATATTTAAGGCGTTCCGTAAAGTATTGTATATTTTAGAGTATTTTTTCGCAACCTATGTTTCACCCACTACGGCAAAATTCAAATCACTGTAACAGACAAGAAAAATTTTTTTTCCAAAAAATACTTTCCGAGGGCAAATAGTGCACTGATATGAACGTCCACAATTTTTTACAATACATTTGGAGAGGGTCGAGCGCAATGTCTGGGACGTTTGGCGTGGAATGACCCAGAAGCTTCAGCCTCTTGACTTTATATAACGCTCAGCCGCAGCATGCGCGAACGCGTTGGCAACGAGTACGCTTTACTGTCATGCAGCTACGTGTGTGTATATACTGCAAAAAGCGCTGTATATAGTAGGAGGCGTCATAACAATTGTTGGATATATAATCTAGCACCTAGCGAAAGTGAACCCGCGTTTCTGTTGTCCGCGCCCATCGGGATATGGCACAGGCCGAAAATCAAGCTCGCGTGTACTTGTCGTTGGAAGCAGCAACGCCACATGCATACCTCATCAGTCATTGCGGAGGGCTTCATATAGAGCCTGCTTGCAATAAATGCAAGCATCGAATCTTAAGTCATCCGAACTGTTCGGCTGAAGCGAACGTTCATTAGGTTAAACAACTGAACATGCGAGGTTACTACCGAACACTAACGAACTGAACATGCGAGCATTATTACCGAACATTACTACCGAACTGAACATGCGAGGTTACTATCGATGCGGCTGTTTTGTAACAAATCGTTTGACAAGCTCGTTCTCGTGGATGTTCGACTAAGTACAGTTAGCATTTATACAATTCATATAAAGGCACACGGCACAGCGCAGGGCGTAGCCATATATATATATATATATATATATATATATATATATATATATATATATATATATATATATATATATATATATATATATATATATATATATATATATATATATATATATTTATTATTTATTTATTTATTTATTTATTTATTTGGGGGGGGGGGGTCCTGGCTACGCCAGTGGCAGAGCCAATAATGTGCTCACGCCCAGAATAAGCGGGGCATATATTAATTGAAGCAGTTCAATCATGCACATATATGAATGCGAAACGGTATATCCTTCTCTTTCCGTATTAGAAGGTCTATGGGTGAAACGCCAGAAGCCTTATGAAACAAAGCGTGAATGACTCGTAACAAGTACATGTAAAGCTTCGACCGGTTTGCCGCTTCCGTTGTACAATACGAGCAGTAAGTTTTTCTGAAAACTGCCGGCCTTGCCCGATAAGTACGCGAGAAAACGGTTCTTTCGTGTAAGACAATACGGTAACGCACTCGGCGAAGTCGCGTCTTTCACGGCGAAGCCGTCATCGACTTGCGCGTGTATGCGTGCGATCAAGGAATGTGGCCGGATCGAGTAACAGGCATATATCTGGCAGTGCCCGAGCGCGTGCTGTACAAATGACACGCATAAATGAAATGAGTGAATTGGCACGCGAATAGTATTTACACAGTGGGCGCCTCAGAAGTGCCACGACACAAACTTTGATAAATACGCGTATACTGCATCATAAATGGAGCTTACTCTCTACATAGAGTGTGTATACGTTATAATGATTTCGATAGGTGCCGGCCAGAAGCGCTCCTGGAAGATGATTTATTGACAGAACGGACGGATGTGGCTCAGCGAATAAATTATACCACTCAGAGAACGCATGGGACATCCTTTTAGTTTTGTCTGTGTGCAGATAACCCCGAAGTTCAGGGTCCGTATTTCCTGTCTGTATCGCACACATGCACACGTATAGTACATATACTGTTTTATGCTAAAGCTTTTTCAGACCAGCAGGCGGCGGACATTGAATGAATAATTGTAAGTGGATGAGAATAGTCAGTGGAAAGCGTTATTTATGAACAAAACGTTTGAGTGATCAGCTGAAATAGCGCTACGCAATTCCTACACGCAGCTGAAAGCTCAACAGGTTTACCTCCGCGCGCAAAACGTTCATTCTGTCCGCGCTTGCAAGAACCACACTGTGCTGCGGCTTGCGTTGAACTACTGCGTCTATCGTGGCGCTTACTGAGGCAGACACTGAGCGAGAGATGAAAATGTCGCACACTGCAGTCTCCTTACTTCCACCGTTGGATGTGATTGTAAATGTCGGTGCAGGTCAGCCAAATGGAACGCGTGCAGTGGGCTGACTTTTCAAAATATACAGGAACACCGTTAAAGCGCGGGCAACTGAACACAAAGGTATCTTCGCTACACTCTTGTAATCTGGTAATCCCTGCCGCCCTGCCTTCAAAGAGTTTCGGACGCAGGCTTCGGCTGTTTTAGCAATATACACTTTCTATATCAAATGGCAGACACGCTTCACTCTGTGCATCAGAAGTGTATCTCCCACTCGTTAACTGCGCGAAAAATGAGCTCATAAAACGAGCAAAGTGTACATAGCATTGACCTTGGAACATAACACCCTCCGAGATAAAACAGGCCGGAGGAGACACAGCGAGCTTCGAGCGCCGCTCCAGGGTGAGATAGGCTGCGTGGAAGCACGGCCGCCAAAGGTTACTGGAGCGACGGGCGGCGGCGGCCTTGGAGGTCAGGCCCGTTTGGGAAACTGCGCGCACCGCCCCAGGCCCGATCGGCCGGGAACCGGTCTCCGGCGACCCTCTGAACTCCAAGGGGGCTTGGCGGCTGCGCAGGACACCCGGAAGAAGACGCAACGACCTTTACACGACCGGATTCCGAGAGGGAGAAAGACGCGACGCACAGCACTCGACCCCTCGTTTTAGGAGTATATTGAACTCCCGCAGACTTTGACAGAAAGAGGCAAAAAAAAAAAAAAAAAAACCTAGGTCACGCGCTAGTACGTTGGCGGGTGACTCAACTTTGGAGCAAAGGTTTCGCTCGCTCGCATTTCCGACACGAAGCACTCGACCGAAGGCGCAGACGAGAGCAAGTGTTTAGGCCGAGGAAGCCGTGATACAAACTTGCAAGCTTCGACTTCGCACCTCCAATGGCGGAAGGTGCACTCCAGCAGCACAATTTCCTGGAAGCAAGAAGTTTCCTATCTGCCAAACTGTTGCAATGTTATGCTAAAGCTTTTCATGCTATAGCATGACTCCCCTGAAGAGATAGTTCATGTCGTAAACGGCGCACGGAGGAAGCGGACGGCGCACAAAATTATCTCATGCACTGGCAGCGGAGTTTGGGGAACTGTTATTGTTTTTTGCCGGGCACAAACCAACCGACTTCGCTTACAAGGAGCTCGTCAACATAAACCCAGCGTGCACAACTTATAAGTGGTCCAACACAGTAATTACCGATTGAGCGACCTGACATGTGTTATCAATTTGGTGTCGAGCAGCACCCTGCTTTTATGAAGTCATGCTATGCACACGCACCAATAAATGAAGTCATATATATATATATATATATATATATATATATATATATATATATATATATATATATATATATATATATATATATATATATGGTTTCGAAAGAATATTTCTGGCTATTGGTTGAATTATATGAAAGAAAACTAGTCACAGTGAAAAGTGAAAAACATAACATTTATTCTGAGCTTTCGGCCGGGGACCGGCCTTTATCAAAGAATCTGATAAAGGCCGGTCCCCGGCCGAAAGCTCAGAATAAATGTTATGTTTTTCACTGTGACTAGTTTTCTTTCATATATATATATATATATATATATATATGTGACGCTATGAATGATAGACGGGCCGTGGCTCATACGCCATACTTTTATTCCATTCACGCGCACTTCTTCCTCGTCGGCTTCTACCAGCCATCACTGCATGCCTGCTTACGTCACATATATATATACCTCGTCGTCCCCCCGCCCTCTCTTCAATACAGGGCACGTACTCTTATAACAGTTAACAGTGATGCCTTCCTCCATCCACAGAAAGCGTTGCGCAGGAGCTTCTTTAAGCATGATTTTCTTGGGCATATAAGACCTTCTCTCAGGCGGCTCCCTGGGCGCCGCCATAATCCTCTCTGGGCTGTGCTAAATAGGCGTGACCCCCCCCCCCCCCCGTCATAAATGCACTGCCGAGTCTGTGATCTTTGTACTGCCGTGCTATGGCCCAACATGTCGGTATTTTTTCTCTGCTGTGAAAAGGTCTACTTCGAAAAGACAGCCAGCGCATGGCGTCACTTGGCTTCCCGTCGCCCTGTGTCAATACTCGTCCTTCTTTTTTCTTGCCCGGAATCAAAATGATTTGAAAATGTTGCCCCGGAGAAGGGGCGGGTTACAACACATGCACACGAATGATCGTGCCGCGTATTTTCTCACGTTGAACTGCTCCGTGTGAAATACATTTATGGTGGCAAGGTCCTGCAGATGCAGATGTCCTTCATGCATGTAAATATTTACTATTACTTAATTTTGAAGGTTGATCGCAAAGCCTGCAGTATTTTTAAATCTATATGTACGTACTGTCTTGGTGTCGTGTAGCTCTAATAGCTAATAGCGAACTAGTAAATAAATAAATAAATAAAGTCACTTCCGCATTAGCGGAACCTCACGACAGATACGGTCGAAGAATAGTAGCCGCAACTGCCGGCTTGGCTACTCCCGTCACTGGAACCCGCTTGCAACGTGCGGCGAGGATTCCCGTGCTCCGTTACAAATACGCGTACCGCCGACTCGGTTGGCGCATCTCGGAAGCAGCGGCGGCGACTGGATTTCCTCCGCTGTCGAGTGCGCGCGCAAGCTCGGTGCGGTTAGAAAACAGGAGCGCAAAGGGCGGTGGGGGTGTACAGCGTACGAAGCCAACTGAGAAGGGGGTCAGCCTGGCGGAAGAGCGAGCCGGACACGTGCCACGCGCACGAGTGCGGCCACTGCGGTGCGCGCCAAAACACGGCCAGGTGAAACGAACGGGCACGGACGGAGGGGGGGATAATACAAGCGGTGGCAGCGGAAACGGGGACAGCGATCGCGCAGGGCGATGTTGCGCAACACGCGTACGCGAAAAAGTTACATTCCCGCTTCTACAGACTGTCGTGCGGAGAAACAACGGGTATATATATACATAAGACGCTGCCCGAGCCAAGTAACACGATTTCCTTGAGACGGTTCAGCAGCCCGCAGCATAATCGGCGGCGGCCCTTGTGCAATGAGACATTGCGCGAGGTCTCCTGTCGGGCTCGCACCGTCTTGGCGCTGCTGATGCGGCATGGTTTCGAGAGAGTGCCCACTGCAACCGTACGCGGCCCGAGATTAGTTGTTATAAAGCTTCAGATTAAGGGACGCAAGAGGCTTGGGTTTCTGCGGGCAACAAAAATATCGTGGAAGCTTTGGTGTTCTTGCGGCACGAAAGCCGCTTGCATGCCCTAATCTAAAAACGCCATATTGGAGTGCGTTGCCTTGCTGCAAGGCTCCAGACAGCGACAAAGCCTTCCCCAGCAAAGCACCGCCGCGTTGATGCAACTTAGACCGCAACAACTTTCTCGAAAGAATTAAAAAAAAAAATGAGGGGAGTGGGAAAGAGAGGGCGATCAAGTATGCTCCAGTCTCTCCAGCCAGACTGCAGCATGCTATGCGCATTGTAAGGTTATGATGCTGAATCATTCAGAGTTAACTAGCCTCTAACTATTACGCAACTAAGAAATATGGCCACTTTCAAGTGTGTAGCACTTCAATACACAAAGCTACATGGAAATAAATACGAACTGTCATATGCTACACTTCATATATGTGAACGCGTAACTGACACACGCCTGATACGAGCCGTGGTGCATGGCTCAGCGGCTAAGGCGTGGAGCTGCCGAGCCCGACGGTGCGAGTTCGATTACCGGCCATGAAGGCGCCATTTCGGCAGGGGCAAAATGTAAAGGCACCCATGTGCTTAGGTTTAAGTGGTGCACGTTATAAAGAAACCCCAGGTGGTCAAAAGCAACCAGGAGTACCCCGCTACAGCGTGCTTCACAACCGTATCGTGTTTTTGCCACGTGAAATTAGAGAAATAAGTAATGATAGTCATCAAACGCGTTACTAGAGAAAAGAGTTCTTAATTAATGTTCTTGTTATTGACGCGCCTGTGGTGCGTGTTCACATTCGAAACTTTGGGAACAATCGTATTTGAAGACAACTTCACTTTCTTTGGTTCTGTACTGCTTGTGTTTCGAGATATTCGTCATCGAATTCGACACTCATTCAGATAATTTCGCATTCCGGGGCACAGGTCACGACAGAACGTCAAGTTGTCATTGGCGTGTGTTGCTGCGTGTCAACAATGGCATCTCGAAACCGCTAAGCGCACGAAGACGGGGACAAGAAGAGGACACACAGTGTGTCGTCTTCTTGTCCCCGTCTTCGTGAGCTTACCGCGGTTTCAAAATTTCAGTGTACCAACAAGCTCGGATCCAGCCTCTGATTCACTACAATGGCGTTTGCAAGCTGTGCGAAGCTGAGAACAGCTGCGCTCTTGATATCCACTGGCGGAAATAACGAAATACCTTTCTCATTTTTTCTCACTCTGACGTTGCCCTTTTCGTATCGACATTGTATCGAGATCCATGACCTTGAATGCGTAATTAACTGACTGTCGAATTCGATTACGAATGTACAGGAAAAGAAGCAACTGATTCAGTAGATCAAACCAGTTGGTCTCTCACTACGATTGCTCTGAACGTTTCAAATCGTGGTAGCATAAGATTTTTTTTTCTTTTTTTTTGCGTTTGTTTACTCATTGTTCTTGACAACTGCGTCCTCCAAAATCGCATATACACCGGACTTACGCAATCAGACTTTGCCTATGGCTAGCATCACGTTTTTTTTTTTTTTTTTATGAAGACTACTACTTGTTTAACATTGAAGACCATCAATACTGAAATGCAACTTAGTCTTATAAACAATCTGTGGAACACGACTTCACAAAAAGCTCTGTGAACGGGCACTGGTGCGCGAATGAGCCATCCAGGAGTAATGAACAGCTGCTTTCTCGTTATAGTATACTGCGCGCCACTGTGCACTTTGGGTATCGTCTGTGTGACGGCGTTCATGTATACTATATGTGTGTCATGGATAATGTGTTCCTCCGTGGCTTGATCTCATCTTTCAGCAGGTGGCGCACATGCGCAGGCAGTGTCTGCACCTACGCTTTTTCTTTCTCCCTGTATTTGCGTGTACAGTGTTTTCCATATGGTGGACTCAACAGTGCGGGAGAATCGCGTCAGCTAAGGCCAGTACGCACGCATCGGAATACGCCTGTCCTTCTCGTACGGCACGAAAATGTCACGGGCAGAAGTCCGCCCATGGCACGAGCCACAAGTGCGCGCGTCGTCACCGCTATGTGAAGCACGCATGCGGACACAAATGCTATTGCGGCAGGGTCACGCTGCGAAATTAAAGCCGTGGTTTCGAAAAAAAAAATGAGGGCACGTCCGCAGCGTGCCCTCATTTTTTTTTTCGAAAGCCACGTTCATTTCTTTGCCGTTATTTCTTTCAAGCTGTTATTCGCAAAACGCAAGCTCGTCAGAAGCGTGTGTACCTTGCCAAACGCGCGCTGGCGCGGTGCGTGCAACATACGGAGAGAGTCTCAGAGAGAGATTCAAAAACAAAACTAACCAAAACAAGAAGGTTAAGTATCAGAAATAAGCCGTTACTTTTAGTATAGGCCGTTTCTTGTTCTTCTTGGGCTCGGAGAAGGTTATCTGGCTCGGAGCACTTTTCTATCGCGTTATACAGCCCCATTTTGGTTAAGCAACACCTCCCGGGCAAACCCAGTTGCGTGCGCTGGCGCGTTGGCGTATTTTTCTTTCGTCGGTCGCACGCCAGCAACGCACGCAACCCGAAGTTGCCGCTGGAGGGTTAAAGAAACAAATATAGTATATAACACGAAAGAGAAAAACAGGGGAGTGAACCGGTGCACGGACACGCTAGACAGGCGATGTCCACTATAGTTTTACACACGCACAACGCCATGCTTCCCCGCCCCATTCGACGTGCATATGTGATACGACACTTTGTTTAAACACGCGACGATGACAACACATGCAAAAGTTCGCGCATATTATCGATTATTTCTTTCCATACCGCGTCTCGTTTAACACCAGCATTATGTACAGGATAAACGGTGAAAAGAGAAGGAATAACGGAAACAAGCGTGGTGTGATTGGGACACCGCTGCCGCGGCACTTTGCGTGACGCTCGGTGTAGAGAGGAGAACGCGCAGTACAGTGGTGAGAGACAACGGTCGCTGAGGTGCACTCCAGGTATTCGCGCTTGAACCTGCGCAACGCGGAGCTGCACGCCACTGCATTGCAATGCTTGTGTAGCATCCGCAGTGTTTCAGAGCGACGCGCGGGCGCACCAAGAGCAAACAGTTCCGTGTGTACAGCGCTTTCTCGTTAGGCAACCTAACCAGTCAGTAAGACCGTGACACAGTTTCCAGACAAAGATGATTATCTTCGTAATTATACCAAAGACAATTCTCGCGCTATACAGCAGGCGCAAAACAAAAGACCCAACCGCGATGGAGAAAGACAGTGTTATTACTCACCATTTGTGCATGAATGAACGAAAGAAGGGGAATTTTAAGGGCTCGCCTTTCTATACACCGTCCGGGACGCTGTATACAATCCGAGCTTGTTTTACGTGGAGAGCATAGCTTGATTTGTTGAACGGTGGTGTCCTTGGCCTACCGTACTTATTCGCATACTATCAGTACTAATTAACACTGGCTAAGTGACGGTATACTATTTGCTAGTGTTTAGGTCATCCACTGTTATAACAGCAGCCCAGTGTAATCTCAATGCAATGATGCTCACGCATATGGACAGACAACAACCTAAGTTAGTCGGTGGTAGGTGCGGCTTTCCGAACTGGACTTGGGAAGCCTGTCGGCGACTCTTGGCCAAGCCTGTCGAGCCGCAATGGCCGGTGGGGCCCTGGAAGAGGGGCTCCACCCTGAGTAGCCAGACACCAAGCAACCTTACTTTAATACAGCTGTTTCTCTCTCTGCCTAAATTTTTTCTACAAGATTTGTGAAGGACTATGACTGATTTGCTGGCAACGGCGCAAGCTCACACAACGCCGCACGTATAGCCACGAATCGACAGTCACGTGCTCACGCGCGCGAGCCATAAAGTTTCCCTACTAAAATTGCTACAGGGAACCCTACAGTGCACCTATCATCCAGCTACCGTAAAAATATGATGGGCAGTATACGTGGATTTATATCCTTTTCCCTCTTGTGACTTCAGTTTTTACGCTTTTCTTTTATAGCTTTGTTGATTTCCAAACTGCATGTCTTTTTTTTTTTGTCTTTTTTCTAAACGCATGAATGTAGTGAGATTCTGCGCATGTGCATAATCGTGCCCGTGCGCGAAACAGCGCAGGTTCGTTTTGCAACTCCGAGCCATAGGCGTGGAGCGAGTGTCCAGACGGAAGTGACGGCGCTGTAGGTTGGTATCTACAGAAGCCGCTTTGGGGCCACGAAGAAATCACCTCATGGAGCTTTCCACAGGGGTGCTTAGGTGCGCAGCTGCTTATCATCGATACGCCTTTGCGGTGTCGAGGAAACGAAAAGAACAGCAGCGCTAGGGCAGCTCAAGTAACGTAAACAGCCTCGATCAGCTGCACGGTTTGCAGCACGTCAAGCAGACGTCCTGGTCAGCGGTTTCGCCGCCCCGTAGGGGGTTGCGTAACGGAGGAACAGTCTGCGAAGAGCATGATGCAACCTTCGGCCACCGAACAGGCGCGACCGGATGCTAAGATCCTTTTTTCTTTTTTTTTTCCAAATTTACACCGGTGTAAATTTGTCTTGGGGCGCATGCTGTATAAGAGTGTACAGGAGGGATCCAGAGGGGTTCATATATTTCTATTGTTTCTGTCAGGTCTTCACAGCGGCATGCTGTGCCGGAATTCAGCCTGGCAGAATCGGACTACAAATGCCTGATGATACAGACAGTGCGTTGTCATAGCGGGAGATAGGGAAAGAGGAAAAGTCCTAGAACTTTCCCGTTTCTTCAGCATGGCTCGACACCACGTTGTTGTGCTCACCCAAAAGAAACAGAAGTGGACCATAAGGTGCTCGTCCGCAACACGCGTATCGTGAGTGAGCAGAACACGCGTGTGCCGGCTTTTTGTACGGGCTTGTGTGTCTCTTTTCCGCTTAAAGGGACACTAAAGGCAAATATTAAGTCGACGTTGATTGTTGAAATAGCGGTCCAGAAACCTCGTAGTGCTACTTTTATGCCAAGGAAGTGCTTATTTTGAAATAAAATCACGTTTTTAGAGGTCCGCATCGCGTTAGCGCGCTTCAAATCTCTCGCCTGAAAATACGACTTTCACACGTCACTGCTTCCGTGCCCAACGTTGCCCGCTTTTACTGCGCGGCCGCCGACACTAGTAGCAGCAGAGCGGAAGTAGCGGGACCCACAGTAGCAACAACGGCCATCGAAGCCATCGAAGCTTGCCGCAGTCCCGCAGCGAGCACACACGCAGAGGTTTTGACTGTTCAGCACACTGGCGCAATGACATGACACTAAGCCACATCGAGCGTAAGGGTTCATTCCGCAGCACCCAGTGAAAAGACACACCGGTTTCCTTGCTGCAGCACTGGCGTTGTGCACCATTCGGGCATCCGGCAATATCACATGCATGCGGTATTTTGTCGAACTTTCGGTCAGAGCGACTTTCACGAGCGCGCAAAACACACGCGGAAGTATGCGATCCCGAAACTACCACTGAGACGCGACCGCGTGAGCGAAGCAGGGCGCCGGGAGAGGCGCAGTTCGGCGAAAACGGAACCTTTGAACCACGCGCGCCGTTGGCAACGCCACGGAGGTTCTTTTTTCCATGAATCAAGCGGAAACGAACAAACAGCATTTTATTACGTCTTTTCATGCTCGGAAGGTTCTTTTTTTTTACTGCTGCTAGTTTGATTACTAGTGATTTATTGTAGGCCGACTTCCATACGTCATCGGGATCACTTAGAAAATGTCCCACCCGTGGCGCTCATCATGTGATACATTTAGCTTAATTTCTCGGTAAGTAGGGCACTGCTGTTGATAATATTGCAGTTTTAGAAGTTGTCATACATTGGGCTTTCACTCTGACATAAATTGTTATTTGCCTTTAGTGTCCCTTTAACTGTGACGTCATAAACACATAGGCACCTATCGTTGCCTACCATTCGGAGTGTGGGGCATTTCCATGGTCGGTCTACGCTGTAGTCATTCCGTCTATAAAGAGTAAAAAGCTTCCGAAGCCGAAAATATATTATACCGCGCAGAACCATGCTCACGCGCACTATAGTGACGTAAGGGTGCTCCTGTTTAGAATTCGTGTCGGTAAACAAGGTCACTGTGGGTTTCTCAAGAGTGCAGGTGGATGCAGAAAAAAGGGCAGCGTATGCCATGCTTTCCACGATGTCCTCTTGCGGCTTAGGCAGTTCCCTTTGCTCTTCTATTCTTTCCAGTTTTTTTTTTTTTTCTGTGATAAGTCTTAGGACGACCGCGGAAAACACCGCGAAATATGGGGAACCGGTAAGCACGACGTCTTGGCCGTCCTCAGGGGTTATACCCATGGATATGGTCAAGGCGGCTACAGTTCACTTCGCGTACGAGGTGTACAGGCGGCTTTCTACGTCCGTCATGATTTCGGTACTGTACTGCTGGTTTCATTTACTACAAATAGAGCCTAATACCGAAACACAATAATTAGGAAAATTATTTAGTTCATTTGTGCATATCAAGAATCCTATCTATGATTATCGTGCAAATCCTGATGGCCGCCACTTGCTGTAAAGCTTAGTCAGTTCATCAATTTAATAAGACAATAACAACGTTATAACCTGTACTGCAGACAAAAAATCAGTTCTGGGGTTTCGATACGCGCGAAAACCATGGTCTCATTTCGTGGCACGCCGTCTAGACTGGGGGTTATTTTTCAAAACTTAGCGTTTATCGACGTGCACCCAATGCGCGGTGTAAACAGCCGCTTACACCGCGCATTGGGTGCACTGTCACGTGAATTAAGGGCTGCACACATCGCAACACCGTCAGTTACAAGTCGCACTTTTCAATACGGTGAATGGTAGATAACTACAATATAATATACACACCTGGCACAGTATGTTTGTCTACTATCTCCCATTTTTAAAGTATAACATTTACTAATCAATAGGCCACTGAGATAATAATAATGATCGTCATCATAGTCATGTACAGTTTCTGTCTCGCCCACGCGCCTATACCTGCGAAAGGACACGCCGACGGTGTACGGTACACAATACAGGGACAGCGATACGGGCTCATTAGTTCGGCCAGCGCCGCGTTTTTCTGACGAGCGTGCGTGGAAATGGTCCGAGAAAATGCGCGGCCGCGTTCTTGATGGCCCACTGTCTGGCGTTGCGTGTGCTTTGGAAGCAAGCAACGCCAGCCCCGCTGCTCTGTGGCGCGCGCTATACATAGCCCAGATGGTCCTATGCAAGTCACGATCACGTATACGTACAAGAAGAAGAAAGTTCTTATGGATTCGGTGAATGGAGATAGCAGAAAAAGAAGACGACACGTATGAAGATTACTACATTATACGCGCCGTCTTCATGGTGCCATGCATGCATGCACTTATGTATGTATGTATGTATGTATGTATGTATGTATGTATGTATGTATGTATGTATGTATGTATGTATGTATGTATGTATGTATGTATGTATGTATGTATCAGGGCCGTAGCTAGGGGGGGGCCGCCCCCCCCCCCCCGAAATTTTGGTGAAGTATGTGTTTTTACCAAAAATAAATAATGAAAATAAGTTTTTTTCACAAAAAGTCAAGGTTTTCAGCAAGTGCCCCCCCCCCCCCGAAAAGAATTCCTGGCTACGGGCCTGGTATGTATGTATGTATGTATGTATGTATGTATGTATGTATGTATGTATGTATGTATGTATGTATGTATGTATGTATGTATGTGTGTGTGTGTGTATGTATGTATGTATGTATGTATGTATGTATGTATGTATGTATGTATGTATGTATGTATGTATGTATGTATGTATGTATGTGTTTAGAGAGATGGGGAGAGATTCGAATTAAGCGTGCGGTTAGGGCCCAAAAGAAATGAGAAAGGAACTGCCAACAAGCAGGTCGGGCTTGCTGTCAATTCTTGGTTCGTGCGCAACATGCAAAGGTATGCTGGAAGCCAGCTGCAGCCGTTACTATACCAAACACAAGCATGATGACATGTGTAGCAGAGTGACTAAGCGCGAGGAGTCGAACTTGTTGCGGCATATACGATCCACAACCCACGCAGGTCGTTTGTTAAACAACAACCCTCTCCATGGTAGATTTGCTGCGATACTTTCCTCCTTGCGTTACCGGCGCTGTGTGCAATATGGCCGCGTGCTTCTTACAGCGTTGTTCCTGGAGCGTGTCGGTTACGGCACACGCCTGCGCTGCATGCAGAGCCATGCAGCTGCTGGAACCCCCAGAGCGCGTCTGCACTTTCATATGCGGCATTGGTATCTACAGAGCCCATGCTTACGAAACAGAGAGCGAACGCTGAGTTGCAGCTGGCAGCCAAGACCAGCCTTCCAGCGCGCTTGACGGCGGCGTGAGCGGCACTGCAGGCTATGGCAGCCCCATATCCGAGGGCGTTGGAAGTGCCTTGCTGATGCGGGTGTTGCGGTCGCAGAAGGACGTTGCGAAGTGGCTAGCCGCGTGTCAGTAGCGCTAGTCCACCATGAGCCCATGTCCGTGAAGAATAATTTCACTTGTTTTGTACATGCCACAGTCCAAATATAAGCGCTACAGTATGTACGATGCTGCGAGAATGCGCCGTTCGTCGATTCGGCCGGTGGTGCTCCAACGTACTCACACATATTATATAGCTTTAGAATGAGGCACCCAGACCTTGGATTTCTCGTGCGCGCGCGCTATTTTCTAAAGAAAGAGAAAAAGAAGAAAAAAAGAGGTCGAACCGCTAACGCAAAGCGTGGCTTGCGTTTGACGCATGCCCATAGGCGACAACCCAGGGCGATGCAAAAGCTCTGGGTGCCCAATTCTGCAACTCTCTATTGTTAACAGCACACATTCCAGACGAGACGCAGGGAAGAAGGAACGTGCGGGCTCCTGCGCAGCCTTCGTCTGCGTACTATCTCAGATTTATTTTTTTTATGCAGAAAAGTTCATGTACCCTAGGGGACTATTGTAGTGGGGGTACATTGCGAACAATGTTTGCCCGTTGTCAAAAGAGGGGGAAAACACGAAAAAAAAAAGAAAAACGGGAAAAGTTTTAACTGCGAAAAACGTGCACCAGGCACGCATGCCATACGTGAGTTGTCATGCAACTTGAAAAAAGTACAAGGTATATCAGTGCTGGTCAGATCCGTAGCCAGGATTTTTTTTTTGGGGGGGGGGGGGCGCTGGCTACGGGCCTGGTGCTGATAATGCACTCCATGCAGTGACTGCGAATCATAAACAGTTAATGTGGCATCTAAGTAATGTGGGGAACGATGTATCGGATGAGGTTACAACGGCGTCTGGCAGTCTACTTGTTCCACTGGCTTTTTCTGTGCGAGGTAAAAGGGATTGTTCGAAAGACGACGTAGCGACAATGTATCTCCCAAATTTTCTGCCTGCTGTATCCGTAGATATTTCTACAAGCGGGTGGTCGTATGTAATGTTGTCGATTGGCGTGGACGTTATCGTGGGACAACCGGTTCAGAAAAGAATTTATTATTTAACCAACTTAAAAGTTAATGCGAGAAGAGATGGAGCAAGCAGCAGAAATAGTTTCACGCTACTTTTCGCGATGGCACGCAGCAGCAGTGACCTTCAGTATACTGCGCTTTCCTCGCTGCACTTTAATTTAACGCTGCACTACATTTTACGGTGCTACATTCTAACACTCATCCGCGAGTCTGTTTCGGCTTTTACGACGTAAACTGTACTAGTCAGTAACTTTTAAGCCCGGTTCTTGACTAGCTTTAATTCATAAAGTACATTACAATGAACAGGGGACGCGACAGCACGTCAGATGCAGTGAATGGTTGTTAATAGTGTACTGAGCGCAACGCAAATGCAACGTCCGATACCTATGGCCCCTTGCCTGGCAGTCAGCGTGACAGCCATTTAAGTAAGGAGAACCAATCGTGTTTTGACAGTTACGGTCAAGCGCTATCCACTCATTCACGCAATATTCAAGGTTTAGCGCTTGCTATCTCACTCATGCTTGAATGAGCCGTAGGGTGTTTTTGTAATAGTTTGGGCTCTTGAGCCGCTGAATATACGCTCTAAACGTATGAAGCATGAATTTCGCGGGCAAACTAACACTTGCGCAACATGGACGCTAACGTCAAAGCGAAAGTGTAGTTCACTATAGCGAAATGTTCGCGACAGCGAATGAAGGTCATTACACAGCTTGGAGAACTATGATATGGCGTCCATTCGATTGCATGTCATGTCTTTTGCACTCAGGGCTGATCGGATACTTTAATAACGCAAGTACCATACCAAGGCACTTCTTTCCTTTCCATTTTTTCCCCCCTAGTACACATCGACCAGACTATACATTGTTCGCACTACAAATACTAAAAAAGTCATTGCATTCATAATCTAAATGCTTGCGTTGTGTATACGAAATACACTTCACCGTCTGCTTGCAGCTTACTAATTTGTTACACACTCCACCTGCTGTCTAACCAAATATGAGAATTAAGGACCCTATACAAATGACAAGAGTGGGCAATCGGCGGGAAGACCTGGCAGTGTTCATCCAGTGCAGGCACACTGCTCGCGAGGTCGACGACCAGACTATTGCGCAATATACCTGCAGGAAGAACGAGCCTTGCGCGCAGCTCGGCTCGCTTCCGTCTAGGCTGCGCGTACACATGCGGAGAAACTCACCGCGAACATCGCGTTCTGCAGGCCGAAAGGGATGGGCGTGAGCCTGGAGATGATGACCACCTTGAAGGCGTGGCCGGTGTCAAGTAACGCCAGGGTGGATCGGACGACTTCGCTGGACAGCAGCCGGGCCATGATGAAGCCCAGGAAGAAGCGCTTCATAACCGTGTGGGCCACCGAGATGCCGACAGACGCGGCAGCGGCCGTGACCGCGACGCCCAGGACGAGACCGAAGTGGTAGCCGCACGCGAAATTGAGCAGGATGTAGCCCCAGGTAAGCGGGAAGGCCACCAAGGTGTACATGAGCACGAAAACGAGGCACACCGTCTCGCTGTCTTGGCTGTCCAGCCAGACGAGGCATTCGCGAACGTACAACTTGCCCCAGAGCAGGGTGAGGACGAGTCCCCCGAGCACAGCAATCGTGGTCAACGCTTTAAGCAGCCAGTTCCGATCGCAGCTCAAGACAGCGGCCGACTTCTCTCCGGCCGGAGGTGGCGGCAGATGCTCGACGGCGACGACGGTGCAGGGCGGGACATCGTCCTCTCCGTCCGGCGCCCAGGCACGGAGCGATAGCAGACGACCGTGCGCGGAGGAAACCATCGGCTCGCCTGTCCCATGTGAGGGCCGCTGCGTGATGCTAGTCCGGCTCAGCCTCCGCGCTTGCACCTGGAACGGCGTGGCTCTCGACAGCGCGCGCGTTACCGCATGCCGTGCAGCAAAAGTGACGGGGTACGAAGAGACAGCGACCCGACTCGCGACGACGCCGACAACACAACCACACCGCTACTCAGCCTCCTGCGACCGCCGTTTCTCCTTTCCCGTTACTCGCCGCTTGCGTCGGCCCCGATTCATCCTCCCTCTTCCTCCGTGGGGCTTTGCGATTGTGGCGCCGCCCCTCGGTACGCGGAAGACGTTCGTGTCGGCGGCCCGATTCTTCTCTCCAACGGGGATAGCAATCTCGGAGGCGATTCTAGAGCTGTCCCGCAAGGCAGAGCACCCTTGCCGTAAGGGTACGTGTGGCGCCGCACGCGCTGCTATACTGTGCGAGAGAAACCGTAATACGGCTTTGCGAATGGGCTTGAAGGTTCAGTACCTACCAAAAATGCCGGACGCACTGCACTTGTTGGGCCCCGAAGATCCTCAAAGCAAGGATGTCGAAATGTAGACGGTTATTTCGTGCGTTCATTACTTCATAATATGAAGATATAGTCCGATCATGCCGACAAATTAGCGTGCACTGAACCTCTAAGGTATCAGTTCTTCTAAGTCAGAAATTGGCCTCGTTGAAAATTCCTTGACTAATCGCCGCGTCCTCACTTAGCCTCAATAATTTAAATTTTATTGGCGTTCAGCGCTTGAAGTATATCACGGAATACGGTCGATGCAAAAAAAAAAAAAAGGGAGAGAGCCGATATAGCAAGAAGGTGCATGACAGCGCATTGAGCGACCCCTTGTATCTATATATTATATTTGTTTGGCAATATATGGGATACCCCAACACTGGAGAAAGTGGCGTGAAAATTCCTCTCTAGAAAAAAATTAATCATGTGCTAAATGCACATATCCGTTAACGTGGGGCATTTGCTATAAAACAGTGATTACACGAGATTATTCATACAGTAGGCATCGTTGTAAGCTGAACTCTACAAATACTGAGTCCTGTTGTATCTATGAGTCTATGACGAATCTGGTTTGTCATCCATCACCACTATTGCACTTCGATCGTGCGATAAAAAAAATGATAATAATCCACACAGGTGCCATCCCAGATTCATTTTACACATCTGCTACAAAGTGTACATCCATCTCGTGGCGAATACTTGGAAGAAAAATAAAACTCATTCGATCAACGGCGAAAAGGGGGGAAAAAAGAAACGAAAAACAAAGAAACAGAATAAACTTTGTTTTGTCGTGAGGAAATGAGCCCAAGTGAGGAGCTGAAAAGCTGGAAACGCTGTTTTTCATGACTTGAATGTAGCCAAACCGACCACGTATGCACGAGTTACCGCCTGCGAACAAACGACGTAAAGCGGGTTTTCCCACAGTCCTCAAAGACACTGAGGCGAAGCCTCAAATTATACGCTAGGCTGTTCTACCAGCACGCGCAAAAGTTTAGTCGAATAATACGCAACACAAACGAGTGAGTTGGTAGAAAAGCCCAGAACGAATGCCATTGACCATGTGCAATGTTAGAGAAATAGCATGTTGAAAGTATATTCGTTTTTTCGTTTTTTTTTCTTTTTAAGGGAAATCACAGTTTACACCACTATAGCAAAGTCGATCAAAATCAATACAGAGTATGCTTGCATGAAAATCCGCACCAGTTTCTCCGTGACTTTACGCGTTTTCGTTTTTTTTTTGTAAACGACGCTGATTGTCTCAGGTGGGCAGGAGTGGAGCGTAAGCAACTGAAAATGAGAGAAACAAATTTTGTTTTGTCATCCGTGTTGCGAACAACACATTTTTAGATGGATTAGAAGAGAGTGTACCACTAAAGGAATGCATAGCGTAGAGTTTTGTGCTGTAGCCTTCTTCGTCTAGTCTTACGTTTTTTTGCGCTATTTGCATTTTTCATTGACTGCCAAGCTAACGAATATTTCAGTCATTAGAAACATCAATACTGAATGCTCTTTTGAAGTAATCCAATGAAACCTTCTTCCTTTGCCCATGTCATGCGAGCCACAAGTTTAACGGAGCGGAAATTAGCGCTAGCCAAAGTGGAAAGTAAGAGAAAATGAGGTCTCCCATATACACTAGGTGGATAGATGATATTCTGGACGCGACAAAGATACATCTAGAGGAGCTCAAAGAACATGCATTAGGAATGCGCGAATATCAAATTTTCAAGTCCGAATCGAATTGTAATCATGAAATCCAAGTTCAAATCGAACCGAATCTCTCTCGAATATTTTCGAATACGAATAGTACCGCTATTGACGATGGCAAGAAATCTTTTTTTTTTCTACCAGCAATGAGATGAAAACAGCAATTTTGATGTACAGCAAATAATGCTCGGGAAGATCATGCATTGTACAACTATATTGCTGACAGTCAGGCCCGTAGCCAGGAATTTTTTTCGGGAGGGGAGGCACTTGCCAAAAGCCTTAACTATTTGAGAAAAACGCCTATTTTCATTATTTATTTTCAGTAAAACACCATGTATCATAAAAATTTCGGGGGGGGGGGGCGCCTCCCCCCCCTCCTCCCTGGATACGGGCCTGCTGACAGTGCCACATCTGCAGTTATTTAACGTGGTGAAGGACGGATAGCTGGTCGGTATGTTCGAGGAGTAGCGACAGCGTTGTGCCTGTTACAGTTCCTCAAGAAAACGAAAATAGCCGCTCACTAGACACATTATTGCAGATTAGTTTTAGCTCGTCATTATGGTTTAATCATTTAAGCATGCCATCTGAACTGGGAGAAGCAATGACAAATGATCAGCCCGATATTCGTTGCACGTACTTCGTCGTAGGTAAACCTAGGTAAATGCTGGGTTTGCTTATTTTTAGGCATTTCTTTTTAATTTATTCGCAATGTCTGCCTATTCGTTTCGGTTGTTTGGCTGAGTATAACTTCGGCACTCTGTTGCAATGACGTGCTCAGTCTCATACACATTGCCATGCTTTATCAACTACACTAGAATACTGGTATGGTACAGCGTTTACAAAAGCGTACAAAGTGTGCATGTTTCCACTGAAACCAATTATATTATATCAATAAAAAACTTGCCTATTTGTGCATAAATTTTATGAAATTCAGCGCGCGTGTAATTCTTTGTGCTGATTTCACATTTCTTGCTATAGTTTCTGGGTGACCGCAGTTAGAGCATCCAGTCATATTTCACTGAATATTTCGTGATATTCCAGTGGCCTCTCTTGTGCTGTAAGGCTGTTGCATTATTTGTTCTTCCCCACTCTGCAATAGAAAACAAAAAGTGTCAAGTTCTGCATTACCTTCGCATGCAAGCCATTTAAAAAAATTCTGATCACAGAAACATTTGAAGCAAGAAAACAAAAAGGAATAGATTTATTGCACCCTTTAATACCCCACCACTGGCATGCAGCAAACAAAATCCTTCCGTCATGATTTCCTGGGAAATGAGAGGGATGAATGAAGGAAATCGCACGAAACCACAAGCTCAAAAAACTGGCTCGGAAGTTTTCTGCGTGCGCCATCCAGTCGCGTTCCGCAGGACCTAATAAAGTGTGTTCAATTCAGTTCAATTCAATTCAATTAAATTCAATTCGTAAGTTTTCTGTCAGATACGCTTGAAAAATTGCCGGTAATGACCAAAAATCCACATGACCAGTAGTCGTTCATCACTGGAAACTTCATTTATTTTTACTTTGGCGTCATTTTAGAACTTCGTTTGCACTATAATTGCCTTTCAGCGTTACCAAGCACGGCTGCATGTGCGCCTGAATTATACCACCGGTGATTGTTCAAGGTTTACTTCATCGGTCCGCGAAGTGTTTAGTCGCGTGTCTGGCAAGTCGCCGCGCAATGTGCTTGGTCGCGGGTTCCGAGATGATCGCGCGCGTTGTTGTTGTTCATACAGTTCGGTACGATGCGCGAAGTTCCTACAGCTGCGTTTTCGAACAGCTAGGCGCTCGTTGTGCTTCGTCATGCAGACCGAGGTGCCGATCAGCGAAATGTTTAGCCGCCGTGCGATGTGCTTCGTTGCGGCATCCGAGACGTCAAAGTCATTTTTAAATGCATCAAAAAGGTTGCTTTGTTAGATATTTCCCTCGCTTTATATACTTTTCCATCCGTTAGTCTAACTGCTCGCTCTTTTGTATACATTTTCGTTCGATATATTATATTAATTTGGATCTTTTGCCCCTCTCAACTTCTTATATCCTTGTCATATACGTATCCCGCTTGATAAGCAGACCCACTCGGCATCGCTACCCTCATTCTCTCACACCAATAAGGACTGACACTTTTTTTTCCTCCGGAATAAACTAACTGACGCATTTCCCCAGCACCCGTAAGAAAATCTTGTGACCCTGCGAACCATTTGTATAAATAACCTTGGTGTATTCTGTTCACCCTAATTGTACATAATGTCCACAGTATTTTATAACTAACTAACTAACTAACTAACTAACTAACTAACTAACTAACTAACTAACTAACTAACTAACTAACTAACTAACTAACTAACTAACTAACTAACTAACTAACTAACTAACTAACTAACTAACTAACTAACTAAAATACATCTTGCTTCCCGAAATCTTGCCCATCCCCTTAGTGGGTACGCACCATGAAAACTGGACCGTCATCATCGTACGTACTCGTGTTTGGTCAAAGGCTCTGTATAGTCTGACGTGCTAACAGGTATGCAGCGCTATCCTTTTTATTATTTTTTTTTGCTCGTTACGCGTTACGTGCCTATTCGAGCATGTGAAGGATGTTTAGTCGTGCGCAGCCTCTCGCGTGAAACATGAATGGCGTTTTCGTCCGAACTGGCATATTCCACCGGTTGCAGGCGTGTTTAGCGGTGGCGGAATCACAGGAATATTTGACGCCCCAGTCAAATTCTGAAACCCTGGTATTCGTCTTTTCTCCCCAAAGGCAAATGGATCTTGAAGTGGCGTTCCAGCAAGTAACGACGCGCTACGTTGGCAGCGTTCACGGTCTCTTCAACTTCCTTGAAGCAGTAAGTGAAGAATGGGTGCACGTTCGTACACCAGCAGGGCGCCAGACTCTCGTAAAGGCTGTCGTGGTGTCTTCCTTGATTAGAGCTCGTGGGCCTCCTCTTTCACGTCGCTTAATGCATGAATTCTAAGCATTTTTACCGAACCCATCTGAACTTCACAGACGTAGTAAGCCGGGTCAGTACCTTCATTTCATTGCAAGGACAAAGAACGGAGAATCGCCAATGAATAAGTACATCGACGAGGAGAACGCAGCTACTGAAAGGAAAGGCGCGCAAGACTTTCTTTTAATATGCTCCAACGGCATGCATAGGACAGCCGGTGGAGTCTATGAAAAACTTTTAATTGACGGCCCCTGTGAAAATGGGGAATCGTAATTAATTTTAATAGTACCTTATTAATTTATTCGTCGTCGAATATTTCCTATAAATAATGGCGTGCAAAATGTGAGGGAGGAGGAAAGAACTTTTATTTTAGACGGCAAGATTGGGAAGGATGGGCTCCCTTCCCTAGGTGGCAGCCATGAGTCCTTGAGCTCTGGCGGCACCCTCGGCTTGCCGAAGAACTTGGAGTTGCACTTCTGTGTCTGGGCTTAGCAGTGCGGTCTCCCACTGCTCTCCGTTAGTGTATGTTCTATCTTGCCCTGGCACTCTGAGGCAAAATTTTCGAATATACGAATCAAGGCTAGTCCTTGCTGTTCGATTCAGATTACATTCGATAATTTAATTTGCTAATCGAAACTGTTGATTATTTTATTTCGGGTCTAACTAAAGTGAAAGATAGCTCGAGGCCGCGAGTTCGATTCCCGGCCCCGGCAGCCACATTTCGACGGGAGTGGTGATTAATGCAAGGACACTCGCGTACTACTTCGCTTTAGGCGCACGCTAAAGAACCCCAGGTGTACCAAGGTAATCCGGAGTTCCCCAATACGGCGTGCCTCATCATCATATCGTCGGTTTGACACATTCACAAATTATTATTCTGCGAGAGATGTCGACATTTATTGAAGTCTCAAGCGGCAGTGGTCGAGGCAAGCCAGGATTGTTCTGAATTATTAAAATACATGAAGGGTGCGATATGAGAAAGCACACAAAAGGAACGAGCTGTTTGTCATTTACAGGCCCCTGCATTGAGTGGTGATGAGAAGTCCTGTTGTGAATATAACATGTATGAATTAACGCGTCGCTATAATGTGTCTACCAGAAAAACACTCCTATTCGATTTGCATGGACTTTGTTGGCTGTCAAAGAACAAAAAAACAAAGACTTCAAGGGCAATTTAGAGCAATTTGTAGCAGCAGACAAAAGAACAAATGCGATACAAACCACCTGTGCGAAGGCTTCTGTGTACAAAAAACAAAATTCGCAGTGGACAATCCGTACACATGCACAGAATATTTTTATTTAGGCATATATCTTTATATCTTACTCTCGTTATGCATTGTGCAAATTTACATGACCGGCATTGTAATACGGTGCAGTACGATACAACTCTGTAAGATGCAAAATAATTTGAGCACAACGGAAACGAGCGACTGATAGCATAACTCCCTCCAGTGCATCGTTTAGTACAGCGCGCGGCTGTATCTAAAACAAAATCATCGACAGACCTCGATGATTTTGTTTCTAAATCCCTTCTCTGTATATTGGTATGCACTTGCAGATCCTAGGCTCCATCATCGCTTGCCTGTACTTCATGTTCGGCGTCGAGTCCCGCAGCCAGCAGTTCTTGTACCTGACGGCCATGACGTACGGCATCAACGATGTGCACTTCATCTTCTCCGCGCTGCTCTCGGAAGCCGATTCCACCTTCCTGCCGTCATCCATCTACGTGAGTCGTCGGTATATATAATCGAACGACGTGGACATATATCGATGCAATGCACACACAGGATAGGACTGAGGAAAAGAGCAGGAGAGGAAATCAGTTCTTCTTTTTTCGGCCTAAGGCGCAGGGCTGCTTAAGCTTGAGGATGCGGGTTCGAGTACCGTCCGCAACGGCCGCATTTCGATGTGGGCTAAGTAATAATAATAATAATAATAATAATAATAATAATAATAATAATAATAATAATAATAATAATAATAATAATAATAATAATAATAATAATAATAATAAAAAAACCGTCCGCGTACTTAGTGCACGTTAAAGAACCCCAGGAGTTCCAAGGTAATCCAGAGTTCCCCAATACGGCGTGCCTCATAATCTCATATTGTCGTTGTCAAACCCCGTATCCTAATTAATTTTTTTCCATTCTTTGATTTGATTCGCTCCGGGGCATATTGACTTTTTTTTTGTTATTTTCCGGTAGTCCGTATGCACGTCCTTCATGCAAATCTAGCGTTTGTACTATCAAATACTATTACATAATCTTTATCAACGCACGTAAAGAATGAATAATTACACCTAAAAAAGTAAGACAGTAAAGAAAACTCTTGTAGCCGACTATTAATTCGCGGCTAATTATAATTAATTATATTTTATTACTCGACTACGTTAAATGTAACGTTTGTATAATTTACTGAGCATCCACACACACACACACACACACACACACACACACACACACACACACACACACACACACACACATAAATATATATATATATATATATATATAGTTCGGGCCAGCCATACATATATACCCCAACATGGTACTCATTATTCGAACAGCTACAATGGCGAGTAGTTTTAAGATAACAGTCCCAAATACGTATGAACCACAGATATATTCTGGAGCACTTTAGTCACACATTTCTGGGCATTCGATAATTTTATAAGCTGCGTTTCGTCGACAGATATTTCGGTTCTAATATCAGACTTGCTAAAAACCATCATGCCTAGAGCACTGGCTGACTTAGTTGCGTAATTTCAATGTGCGCCATGATTAAAGCGATTACATAAATAATAATTAGCGATCGTTTTAATTTGGCATGCAAGCTGATATATTTACGTGTTAAGTACCCTCGACGACCGTCACCGTTATTTGTTGCCGAGAGAACGTTACGTTTTCAATTTTTCTGCGTCAGTCATAATCATATCAAGTATATCAGCAAAAAGTAAGCAACGCGCCGCACATAATTACATCGGTGTATACTTACACGTCAAAGTTTTACGAGACGTTAGTGCCTTGAATACTTATAGTGCCATCAGTCACGTTCTCCCGCAATCTTCGATTGTTTTTTTTTGTTGTTGTTGTTTTCGTTTACAACATGGCCAGTTGCACACATGTCGCGGTTACTGCTGTCACACGTTGCTCTTATGTTGCACCAATTTGGTTCGTTTCAGTTCGTCTTGTATCAACTGACGGCATCATTTTGTTACATCATCAACGCCATCGTGATCATGCAAACGTACAACAGCCCCGGCGACTGCATCTTTGGAGGGGTGAGGAACTTTGTTCGCCGAATCGCCCACGTGATCGCTGGGATAATGCTACCCTCCTGCTCTCTATCTATTTGGAACGGTGACCGGAAGTTGCTCTATTGCGCTTTTTATGGCATCTTCGACAAATCGCGCTGGTGCGCACCGGGGCGCCCTCCATGGTGCGCCGTTTCGCCCAATCGTCGTAGCGCCTGGGTGCCCCGGTGCGCACCGGTGCGATATGTCGAAGGTGGCATTAGGATTTCGAAACACGCCCCAACGACAGCCGTGGGCAGCGCTGGGCGATCGTGCGACGCACTGCGGAGTTTGTTTTTCGCTTTTTACAAATGGAGGTGCAAAGCGTGCGCTTAAGCAAGCCGTCCTTTCGCGTCGGTTTTCTTCGCACTGTTCCGCCACGAATTTATACTAGCCCGGATCATAGCAGCCGAAAGCCGAATTTCGCCTTGTTAAAATTCTTCGCGTCGATATGTACGCTGTAGTAATGACGTCATTGCCTGACGTAAGAGATTCTGTTTAACCGTACATAGACATTTCCCATTTCCTTGCGGTTTTTGACGCGGGCGCCGCCCGCCACGTCACCGTTATCGCCAAGACTGCAGATACTCGACCGATAAGTACAGAATGACGAGAAAAAACAAACGGATTTCCACAATATGCGGACCCCACTCTGTTTTCTTTAGTTCTACATTTGAAACGGGTTCTGCCGACTGCATTGAGACGTACACATTTATCTGGTGAAAAGTTACTCAAGGTATGCGCGTAGAATTTGAGCGTTGTACACACGTAAGTTGCAAAATGAGGTTGTACTCACCTTTCGCTACTTTAAAACAACTCTATAGCACACGTTAAGCTCACAAATTAGTTTGAATCAGTTAATTTGCTAGCAGTTTATTCTAATCAGTGTTCGCTGTTCGTATAATCCATCTGAAAATACTAAGTGCCTTCAATTTCTCTTTCTCACTGCTTGGCCCGTTGAGTGTCCGTTGGTGAGCACGTGCTTTCTTTCTATTGCAGCTCGGTGGGCTCATCTGCGGCCTTCTCCACGCAGGTCATCTTGTTTACACTCTGAAGTGACTCAGTCGTTGTGCCCTTGTCTCGAAAAACACGCTGTCGTTCGATGAAAGAAATGCGCCCGTTCCATGAAGTTCTAACCTAAATGTGTAGGCGCACATGTGCAATTCAAAATGTGGGAATTCCGGCATCAGTTCCTGTCGAATCGCAGCTCATGTCGCCAATCACAACGTCGTTCCTGTCATGCCGCGGAACGTGTTCGAGCACGCATTTTCGGAGGATAATTATAATAACTGGCACCTGCAGCACAGCCGAAACGATGATGATCCTACTGCGTGCGTAAAAACATATTGAATTAGGAAGAGGACGAACTTCAACTGCATATTTATTTATTTATTTATTTATTTGTTTATTTATTTATTTGTTTGTTTAATGTACCATCAGTTGCCGAGATGATTACAGAAGGGAGTGCGGAAACAATAAATGGGTATGCGGCATCAAACGAAAGCATGCAATGAAAGAATTAGGAAAACATAAGACAGCATACACAAAAAAAAAACCTAAGTGATATGAGTTAATACACTTGGTAATGCGAACTCATTTTATTGCGATAACAATTGTATGGACACTGCCGGCGCGTTTCCGCCGTCGCCGTAAGGTTCTGTTTAATAAATTCCAAATCGATAACATCGTCCAGCGCATCGTATGTTCAACGAGGAGGCGTAGGTACGTTCTATGCATGTACGAGCTATCGATATTGTGCGAGCGTAGCCGACGAACGCGGCTCAAGGGGAGAGTAAACGCGCCGGCCGCCGTCTTTCTCTCCCATTGAGGAGGGGGGCTGAACGTTGCTGAGTATACGCGTGTAAATGCGCGGAAATAATTCAATGTCACACAAGCATCAGTTCGCCGCCGTTTGTAGCGTTTAAACTTATGAATTATGTGTCTCTATCGAAAATCAAATTAAAGTGTAGCTGTAACACTACGTTCTTAGAACAACGGTAACAAAGCATTCGCGATATGGAGACAACGCTGCCGCGAAAATTTGCCGCTGTGTGCGGCAGTATAGCGCTCGACTTCGCATGACGAATCGCTAACTCCTCGTTGCGGCTTTTTTCTCCCCTTTTGTTAAGTGCCACTTATGACGGCTACCATTAGATGCGCTCTACAGTTCATATATGATGGACGATTGTGAGTGACCATAGGCATAGAGTTTCCTACAATACTTACTAGAGGGAACTCTGGCGCTAGTGTCTATGGGAGCTGCAATGCATCGCGCTTCAGCCAGCATGGGAATCATGGGTAGTACACGGATTTGTCTAAACTTCGTTCTTTCGGCTCCGTTTGGCTCCGCGTCGCCTGCATCCGCTTTGTCGCAAAACGAAGTTCAGCAAAAATCAGCAGTTTCACTTCACTACTTTAACTTCTTTAGGCTCACCGATTCAAATCTGGTCACGAAGTTCACAACGATCCATTCTTTTATCCGAAAGAAAACCAAAACATAGCAATAAACAAAGCCACAAGTGCGTTCGAAGCCCATACGCACGAAGACTAGGCAAAACCGTGTACTACCCATCATTCCCATGGTGGCTGAACGATCGCAGCGCCAGAGTTCCCTCTAGGTCATTGTAGGAAACTCTATGACCATAGGTACTTGGGAGCGAAAGCTTCATACAGGCTAGCACGTATACGTTCCTGCGATCTTTTCGGCGGTTAACACGTCACGCGGCTCGTCCTGTCACCGTTCCTCTCTCGTTCTATGGTATATTTTGCTGGACGCCAAAGCAACAAAATGGGTTATAGTTATACGTGCATCGCGTAAAGATGAAAAAGTAAGGAAGGAGCTGTAGGCTAAGCACTGTTATCGCCATCGCCGCAGGAAAGAGGTGCTGAGGAACCATGGGGAATACTAACTTTGTCCTTTTTTTTATACGGAATAAATTAAAGCGCACAAAAAAAAAAAAAGATACGGAGAAGACGGGGACACCGGAGGCGCTCTTTATTATTATAAGGCCATTTGCAAAACTTGCGGCGGAAAGATATTTATTCAAAGGCATCGCACTCGTATAAGTTCTCAGTTTTGAGAAACAAGAAAGGCTGTTGCAGCTTCCTTCAAGTAATATTGAAAAACACATATAGCATCATCGTTATCATCATCTCGGAGACATCGCAATAAAGTACGGCACGATAAATCGTACAACCGAAGAAACGCAGGTAGACAGGTATAGACAAACAAGGACCCGGAACGGAGTTTTGTGGCACGCCCGAGCTTGCTCTGCTTAAAGGGGCATACTATAGTTGTGGATGCTATTTCTGCAGCCCTGCGGGGAGCACGGCTCTATAGACGTCGTGAGTTACAGGAAAGTCTATCAATCACAGAGTTGCCTTTTTGCTCTCGGAACGTCCAAACAAATCTGAAACAAAGTGATTTAATGAATCAGCCTTGTGCCGTGAAGTTCGGTCACGCCGCGTCTGTGTTGACCAATTCTCGGGCGGCATCAAGGGCAAAAAGCTAGTCGTTGTCTTCACGGGGGTGCTAGTCGGGCTCAAGAGACAGCACCAACATAACGTTGACGATAGTGTGAATAAAATGTACAAGACTGATGCCGAGCCCAGTCAACTGCAAAAAAGAAAAAAAACACAAAAAAAATAATGAATAGAAACAGTGATGCTGCGATGAAACGATGCTAGGAAGACTCGACAAGCGACACCTACCCCGGCATGCATTGCGTGAGGTAACGAAATATCACCGCCAAATATGTACAGAAGGACTCCCGCAAATCCGTAGCCGATTCCGGCACAGCACTGGTACAAGGCGTACTGCAAGAAACCAGGACATCAAGTATCGTCAACGGGCGCAGGACACGATGTCGCTGGAAATGCTATACACAATATTTAGACGACACTGCGTTGTGCCTGTTTGCGGGCATTCCTGTGGTTCAGCCTCTGGTTAAATATTTATCTGCCTATGCTAAATACACATAGCGTGTGATATAGAAGTTTTGTTGAATTTCTTATGTCCGCTACCGCACTATCTGTCCATTGTGTATGCGCCCACTCTTATCCAATCCGGAGGAGTCCGATTTTGTTCGATACAGCCATTCGAAGCCGAGAAAAAGCATTGGGGTTGTTATATGTAATTTTTATTGGAATTTTACCATTGCGGGGTGTGTTACTGTGACACGCAGCGTATAGAATCCCTGAATAAATTGCGATATACTTTGTTCAGAAGCTTTATACACATCCTCGTGACGCTGTGTGCCAACGTCTCGAGCTGTGCACCCAGTTGATTTGGTGCTTTCGTTTTGGCATATATATAACTTGCGTACGGTGTCATGCGTAAACATGAACAGTGCGTGAGATTACATATTGTATAGGACGAACGTAAATAAAATTGTACACACAGCATGTATGATATTATATGACAACAGCCTAGTGCTTCACTTCACATGGTCTGCATAATTTATTTTGTGTGAGGCCTATGGGATTATTATTATATTGTCACGTGGTCGTGACGTCGACGAAGGCAGTAGTCAGCACGTCCGAGATGAAACTCTTTATTAGGCCGAACTTGTGGCCGGGAAAATGAAACTCCAGCTACAGCAATAAACTGATAGCGGCGAACAGGGCGTCGACCGTCGATCAACTGACAAGCGGTCAAGCGCGTCGGCTTTTATACAGGCGCTATGGAACTTTCCAGCAATATCGCTGGTGGCGGTGTTATCTCTCGACAAAGCTGGAACATTCGCGTGCGGCACGCAATCTTAACAAAACGATCTACTAAAATCGTGAAGCTTCTCGAACACTGCTTCACGGCCAGCGCCGAGCGTTGATAACCGTCCTTGCTGGTCAAACTCGAACACATCAATATAAAAGAAGAAGCGGGCGTGGCATTGCCCCCCTCTGAAAAAGCATCGTCCCGATGCTTGCAACAGAACATGCAAAGGAAAAAACAAGTGCATACACAAATAAATTACAACAACGAAGGAAAAAGTAGAGTTCCCAGGTTTGCTAACGCGCAAAAAACGGCTTAAGGCGCACGACATGGACGACTTCAGGTCGTGCGCGGCGTCGCTGGGAGTTCGTAATGCCGTCCGGGACGACCTCGTAGTCAAGAGCGCCGTGACGTCGAAGCACCTTGTATGGGCCGAAGTATCGCCGAAGAAGTTTTTCACTGAGCCCACGTCGGCGTATCGGCGTCCAGACCCACACACGGTCATCGGGTTGGTACTCCATGTGGCGTCGTCGAAGATTATAGTGACGGCTGTCGACCCTCTGCTGGTTCTTCATGCGCAGGCGGGCGAGCTGTCGAGCTTCTTCGGCGCGTTGCAAATAGGCGGCAACGTCGAGATCGTCTTCGTCGGTGGCGGTTGGTAGCATTGCGTCGAGCGTCGTTGCCGGGCTCCTTCCGTAGACCAGCTTGTACGGCGTCATCTGCGTCGTTTCTTGCATGGCCGTGTTGTATGCGAAGGTCACATACGGAAGGATGGCATCCCACGTCTTGTGTTCGACGTCGACATACATGGCGAGCATGTCGGCGATGGTCTTGTTTAGCCGCTCGGTGAGGCCATTGGTCTGTGGGTGGTACGCTGTGGTCCGGCGGTGGCTTGTTTGGCTGTATCTCAGTATTGCCTGAGTTAGGTCAGCAGTAAACGCCGTACCTCTGTCGGTGATGAGTACCTCTGGGGCGCCATGACGCAGGAGGATGTTCTCAACGAAGAACTTTGCTACCTCGGCGGCACTGCCTCTGGGTAGAGCCCTTGTCTCGGCGTAGCGGGTGAGGTAGTCGGTAGCTACGACGATCCATTTGTTTCCGGTATTGAACGTCGGGAACGGCCCAAGTAAGTCCATCCCAATTTGCTGGAACGGCCGTCGAGGTGGCTCGATAGGCTGCAGAAGTCCGGCTGGCCTAGTCGGCGGTGTCTTGCGTCGCTGACAGTCCCGGCAGTTCTTGACGTAGCGAGTTACGTCGGCGACAAGGCGCGGCCAGTAGTACTTTTCCTGTATTCTTGCGAGCGTGCGAGAAATACCCAGGTGTCCAGACATCGGGTCGTCATGCAGAGCCTGGAGGACCTCTGGTCGCAATGTCGAGGGCACTACGAGAAGGGAATCGACTCGAAGCGGCGAGAAGTTCTTCTTAATTAAGGAGAACACCGTTGCGCAAGAAAAACGACGTCAGTCCTCGCGTGAATACCTTGGGAACAACGGTGGTCCTGCCCTCGAGGTATTCCACAAGGCCCCTGAGTTCTGGGTCCGCTCGCTGTCGTTCGGCGAAGTCTTCGGCACTTATGGTTCCCAAGAAGCAGTTATCCTCCATGTCGTCCTGCGGCGGTGGGTCGACGGGGGCGCGGGACAGGCAGTCAGCGTTGGAGTGTTTTCTTCCGGACTTGTAAACGACGGTTATGTCAAATTCTTGAAGGCGTAGGCTCCACCGTGCGAGGCGACCTGAAGGGTCCTTCAAGTTAGCTAGCCAACACAAGGCGTGGTGGTCGCTCACAAGTTTGAAGGGCCGGCCGTAGAGGTAGGGGCGAAACTTCGATGTAGCCCAGATGATAGCCAGGCACTCCTTTTCTGTTGTGGAGTAGTTGATTTCTGCGTTTGATAGCGACCGGCTAGCATAACTGATGACCCTTTCGAATCCGTCGGTCTTTTGCACAAGGACGGCGCCGAGTCCTACGCTGCTTGCGTCGGTGTGGATTTCCGTATCGGCGTATTCGTCGAAATGCGCAAGTATGGGAGGCGTCTGCAGGCGTCGTTTCAATTTTTGAAATGCTTGAACTTGCGACGTTTCCCACCTGAATTCGACGTCGGCCTTCGTGAGTTGCGTCAGTGGCTCGGCGATCCGTGAAAATTCCTTGACGAAACGTCTGTAATAGGCGCACAAGCCGAGAAAACGGCGTACGGCCTTCTTGTCGGTGGGCGTCGGGAAGTCAGCGATGGCAGCTGTTTTCCGCGGGTCCGGGCCAACACCATCCTTGCTGATCACGTGACCCAAGAACAAGAGCTCCTCGTAAGCGAAGCGGCACTTTTCGGGCTTCAAGGTGAGTCCGGAGGTCTTGATTGCTTGAAGCACAACTTCAAGGCGCCGAAGGTGTTCGTCGAAGTTTGAGGAAAACAACGACGTCGTCCAAGTACACGAGGCACGTCTGCCACTTCAAGCCGGCCAGTACTGTATCCATAACCCGTTGAAAAGTCGCAGGTGCCGAGCAAAGACCAAAGGGCATGACCTTGAACTCGAACAGGCCGTCTGGTGTTATAAAAGCAGTCTTTTCTCGGTCTCTCTCGTCGACTTCTATTTGCCAGTAACCGGTCTTGAGGTCCATCGACGAAAAGTACTTTGCGTTGTGTAATCGATCCAGGGTGTCGTCTCTCCGGGGAAGGGGATACACGTCCTTCTTCGTGACTTTGTTCAGGCGACGATAATCGACGCAAAAACGTAGAGTCCCATCCTTCTTCTTCACTAGCACCACCGGGGATGCCCACGGACTCTTCGACGGCTGGATGATGTCGTCGCGTAGCATTTCGTCTACCTGTTTCTTCACGGCCTCGCGTTCTCGCGTCGAAACTCTGTACGGGCTCTGACGGAGTGGTCTGGCGCTTTCCTCTGTTATGATGCGATGTTTTGCCACGGGAGTCTGCCTAATTCTTGACGACAACGAAAAGCAGTCCTTGTATTGCAAGAGCAGGGTTTTGAGCTGTTCTTGTTTGTGCTTCTGAAGGCTGGGATTGATGTCGAAAGCTGGTTGCGGCGCTTTATTCGTCGGAGTAGGCTCGGGAGAATCGGTGAGGCCGAAAGCATTGCTGGCTTCTACGATTTCTTCGATGTAGGCGACCGTCGTGCCTTTGCTCACGTGCTTGTACTCGTTGCTGAAATTCGTGAGCATAACTGTTGCTTTCCCTGCCCGCAGCTCTGCTACTCCTCTTGCGACGCAAATCTTGCGGTTAATCAAGTGGTGCTGGTCGCCTTCAACAACGCCTTCGAGGTCTGCTGATTTCTGAGTGCCGACGGAAATGATGACGCTGGAGCGAGGGGGAATGGTGACCTGGTCTTCCAGCACATTCAAGGCGTGCTTTCTTGGCGGAGTGTGCGGCGGTAGTGCCTTTTCCGTGGGCAGTGTTATTGACTTAGACCTCAGGTCGATGATTGCACCATGAAGGCCTAAGAAGTCCATACCAAGGATGACATCTCTCGAGCAACGCGGCAGGATTACGAAGTTCGCGGGATAAATCCGGTTGTTAATGGTGAGTCTCGCTGTGCAGATTCCCTCCGGCGTTACGAGGTGACCTCCAGCTGTCCGGATTTCGGGGCCTTCCCAGGCTGTCCTAACTTTCTTCAGCTTCGTGGCGAACGGTCCGCTGATGACAGAATAGTCGGCTCCTGTGTCGACGAGGGCTGTGACCCTGTGGCCGTCGATAAGAACGTCGAGGTCGCTAGTTCGTCGTCTTGCGTTGCAGTTAGGTCGTGGCGTCGGGTCACGGCTACGTCGGTTTGTTCCGCTGCTTCCACGTTGCGTCGTCAGGTCTACTTCGGTCCGCGAGGCTTCGTCGTCAGGGCTCTGTCTGGTTCGCGTCGGGTCTTCAAGGTTTCGTCGTGGCGTCGTCGTCGGCGGCGGAGGATCTTCGATGTTTCGTCGTACAGCAACCGCACCTCCATCGGTTGCTGCCCTTAGTTTTCCGGATACGGGCTAGGCGACCGGCCCCGGAATGGGCCAGTATACTGGCGGCGTTGGGGAGAGGCGTAGCGGCCTGGCGACGGCGATCGGGAAGGTCCTCGGGGGGTCCACTGCGCTCCTGCCAGATAGTCGGCAATGTCACGTGGTCGTTCACCCTGCTGTGGACGCGGCGCGTCGATGGCGAACCCGCGCAGTCCCATCCGTCGATACTGACAGCGGCGGTAGGTGTGGCCGGCTTCTCCGCAGTGGTAGCAGAGTGGACGATGGTCGGGGGCGCGCCAAACGTCGGTCTTCCTCGGCGTGTATCGCTGGCCGGTTGGCGGGTGGTATGGCGTCGGTGGTGGCGGAGGTGGTGCCTGGCGGCGGAACTGCTGGGGCGGCGCGGCGTCTTGACGCGGGCGAGGAGGGGGGGCGTTGCGTCGGGCTGCAGCAGCATAACCCATTGCTTGAAGCTGCGGCGGTGCCGGCTGAGGAACACCCAGTGACTCTTTGATTTCCTCGCGGACAATGTCTGCGATCGAATCCACTTGGGGCTGCGGCGAAGGTAACAGCTTGCGCAACTCCTCCCGCACGATCGCTCGGATGGTTTCGCGCAAGTCGTCGGTGGCTAGTGAGTGCACTTCGGAATAGGTTGCAGACAGCGGCGAGCGGTTGTACTGTTTCGTCCGCATGTCCAGTGTCTTTTCAATAGTCGTAGCCTCGGTGAGGAATTCGGCGACCATCGTGGGCGGGTTGCGGACAAGTCCCGCGAAAAGTTCTTGTTTGACACCCCGCATGAGCAGGCGAACTTTTTTGTCTTCCGCCATCGCAGCGTTGGCCTGACGGAAAAGTGAAGTCATCTCTTCCGTGAAGATGGTGACGTTTTCGTTTGGCAGCTGCACCCGGGTCTCCAGCAAAGAAGCGGCTCTTTCCCTGCGGACGACGCTTGTGAACGTGTGCAGGAATGCGCTGCGGAAAAGATCCCAGGTCTGCAGTGAGGACTCCCGATTCTCGAACCAGGTTCTGGCCGCGTCTTCGAGGTAGAAGTACACGTGACGCAGCTTGTCTTCATTGGTCCAGTTGTTAAAGGCGGCGACACGGTCGTATGTTTCAAGCCAGGTTCCGGGTCTTCAAACGACGATCCGCGGAAGGTTGGCGGCTCCTTGGGATGCCGAAGAAGGATCGGCGCAGGCTGCACGGGGTCGGTCATCGTCGCTGCGGTCGATGTTGGGTTCTGCGGCTGTCTGTCTTTTTCGGGAAGGAGCCCGTGCTCTGGCGGCAGTCCCTTCTGCCTGCGGCTTGTTCGACGATCCGGGTTCTCCTTGCCGTCGTCCTCGTCGCGGCTTGGGCTTGGGTCAGCACTTCGCGGGGGCGTCCGGATCATGGAAGAAGCAGCAGCTCCACCAGATGTCACGTGGTCGTGACGTCGACGAAGGCAGTAGTCAGCACGTCCGAGGTGAAACTCTTTATTAGGCCGAACTTGTGGCCGGGAAAATGAAACTCCAGCTACAGCAATAAACTGATAGCGGCGAACAGGGCGTCGACCGTCGATCAACTGACAAGCGGTCAAGCGCGTCGGCTTTTATACAGGCGCTATGGAACTTTCCAGCAATATCGCTGGTGGCGGTGTTATCTCTCGACAAAGCTGGAACATTCGCGTGCGGCACGCAATCTTAACAAAACGATCTACTAAAATCGTGAAGCTTCTCGAACACTGCTTCACGGCCAGCGCCGAACGTTGATAACCGTCCTTGCTGGTCAAACTCGAACACATCAATATAAAAGAAGAAGCGGGCGTGGCAATATACTCCTGTTTGGACTTTAACGAAAATTAATACATAAATAATTATGGATTATGTGTAGCATTCAGACTTTATCTGCGAAATCAATTAAGTTCTGTGACTTGCATTGTTCTACTTTTCATTGTTCGCAAATAAGACTGCACACAATGGCGCCAATAATAAATTCCGAGCGGCAAAGACGCATAGGCACAAAACATTCCAAAGTTCAACGGAATTTCACGTAAGGCGTGGACTGCCTTGGAGAGGGAGTGATTTTGAAAGTCCGAAAACAGTCGGTTCCTTATTTCCACAGATCGTGTTGCAGTCGTGTTCGACTCAAAATAAATGTTGCTGTCCATAGACAATCGTGTGGCTGTGTGATTTGCGACAGTGTCATCGGTCTCCGTTCGGTCTTTAAAAAGCTTTAGCTGGATTGGCGTGGCCGCATCTTGATAGTGGCAATACAGAAACACACACGACAGAAGAAGACAACTGGCACAACGCCTACCTTCGAATTAGTACAGGGTAGCCAGCCAGTCTAAGAACTGGCTAATCTCCCTGTCTTTCCGCTTGTTTCTTCCTTCCTTCGAATTAGTGGTATTATTTAAATGACATAAAATAATTACAAACGATACGTATATAGAAGAGGCAAAGGGGAAGACAATAAATCAGCATCTTGTGACGGACATCAAGGTAATATATATACCTATGAAGACGTAAACTTAAGACAGAAAGAGGGACAGCACGAATAAACGTCAACGTGAAAGCAAGTGCGCTGTCGTGTGAGGAGGGTCGTGATTGTTCCCCAGTATATGCTTGCCGCAAGATGGATGGCTTTGATGTATAATGGAACGAGTTCTGGTTTAAGTGCAGCTTAGTGACGCTTGTTGCCCGTGCCGTAAGCGCCAACAATAGTACACCTTATTTATGAGGACCGGCCCCAAGCATAACGTTCAATTATAATTATTTTTACGCAGATGTCATAACGCCTAACCGTTCCTGTACTTTATTTCTTGACCGAACGACCCACCGACCACTTCACTGATCGATCACTCAGTCTGCGTGAGATTACTGCAGGGATTACAGTGTACAATGCATGTACTTACGAACGTGGTGCGCGGCAAGTGTGCCTGGGTCGAGGGTGACGTCATTGACGATATCATGACAAGCAGGCCATTCAGGGCGTACGTAAAGGCCACCAGGAAGATAAAGTGTGCGTACCACTCGTTATCGGTCAGGTAGCGTGTCATCATCACGTACAACACAACGATGGTCACGGCGCCGCCCTGCACAGTATAAAACAAGACACACTTGGCACGTGCTTCCCACCCACGACAGTGAGGCGTGCGTGTGTACGATTGTATCGAGCCTCCGTCGAGGTGATGATGTTTTAGGGTTCATTCCATTCGTCGTAACCGAACTGAGCAGGCTAGCGGGTTGTTATAAGCCGACGCCATTCCCGTCGGCTCCTTACGAAACTTCTTCGTAAGGAATTTCGAGCTGTACGGTGAAAAAAAAAAGTGAAAATCGCGGTTTTCTTGCGCACAGCGCGAAAGGAACAGATAAGCACCAAACATCGCACGCAAAGGTAAGGCGATCCGCTGGTGCACGTGAGATGACGTGCCGCTTTCCCCGACAAGATGCTTCCGCCAGGCGCATTCGTTAAAATTTCGTCACTTCCTTGTCACGGGTAGTTCCGGTCAGACGTAAAACAGCGGCCGGCTTTTCTGCCCTCCGGGCGCGCTTGGGACCTCGAACTTCGGTAATGAACATTCGAAATTACGGGCGAGTTCTTGGATTTCTAAGAAAAAGAAAAAAAAAGGTATGACGTATATTGGGACCGGGCCTACGACTTTTGCAGTAAACGACTGCTCTCAAGTTGATATTTAAACATTTAAGTACAAAGTTTTTGTTAATGAGCCTTTTCACTGTACCTTTAGCAGTATTTCCCCCTCGTGTTCGCGATGACAAGAGGCGCATTCTTATTTGAGAAAAAAAATCTGCATTGTCTAAACAAACATCCTGTAATGACGAAGAGGAGATGGTCAGAAATGCCTCATATTCAAAGAAAAGGCTGCCCCAATGAAAGCTGCCGCGTGCATGATGATGCTAATATGTATAGCTCTAAGCGGCCTCCGGGGTCAACTGCAGGGGCACCCTAATCAATTTACGTCCTTAGTTGAGCGGCGTAACATAGGATGTCGCGATTAACGTGAGGTAAGCGTATAGCAAACCAAGCTGCGGATCAAGGCGGCGTAAATCACGCTGAACCATTGTCAAGGGCTGTGGGGCAGTTAGCAGCTACTCGAAAGCGAAAGTAGACAGCGTGCGCTGCCCACACCTTGCATGTCTTTATAGAAAGAACTCACTATAAGGAGCTTCGCATGTCAACTTCGAAACTGAATTATACTTAGCTCTATTTTGGTTCCCATTACTGAGTACCTCAACTATTATTCCAGTCGTAAGTGCATGGTTTATTAGTCGCACCTGGTATACCAGCGCAGACCAGCATACTTTTCCGATACAAGGTGAATGCGTTAGCTGCCACATAATTTTGTTCGTCCGCCGCGCGCGATCTTTTACGATCTATAACACACACGTACGTGACAGCTGTATAGCTTCAAGAGCTGCGTACCAACTCAATTAAGATGAGCAGTCCTTGAGCGGTGAGGACGTACTGCGTCGTCAGTCGGATATGCTGCGGAATATCACTGAAGTCGTCTTCCTCGTCAGCCTCATCGTGTGCGGCTTGTTGCACCTGTGAGCGAATAACGTCAAACGTCATAGTGGAATTCAGCGAGTGTATACGTGGTCGAGGTTTAAGACAAATGTGTATGTCCCATTAGGGACACATATATGTCACAGCAGTGAACGTCATAGCATAGCTCGGCACACTCACTCATGAGTGCACTCACTCACACTCACTCACACTCATTTGAATGTTGTGAGTGTGAACGTGAGTGAGCACTCATGAGTGTGAGTGGACGTGAGTGTGAACGTGAGTGAGCGCTCATGAGTGTGAGTGGACGTCAGTGTGAACGTGAGTGAGCACTCATGAGTGTGAGTAGTCGTGAGTGTGAACGTGAGTGAGCGGTCATGAGTGTGAGTGGACGTGAGTGTGAACGTGAATGAGCACTCATGAGTGTGAGTAGTCGTGAGTATGAACGTGAGTGAGTGCTCATGAGTGTGAATGGACGTGAGTGTGAACGTGAGTGAGCACTCATGAGGGTGAGTAGGCGTGAGTGTGAACGTGAGTGAGTACTCATGAGTGCGAGTAGATGTGAGTATGAACGTGAGCGAGGACTCATGAGTGTGAGTGGACGTGAGTGTGAACGTGAGTGAGCACTCATGAGGGCGAGTAAGCGTGAGTGTGAACGTGAGTGAGTACTCATGAGTGTGAGTAGATGTGAGTATGAACGTGAGTGAGTGCTCATGAGTGTGAGTGGACGTGAGTGTGAACGTGAGTGAGCTCTCAGGAGGGTGAGTAGGCGTGAGTGTCAACGTGAGTGAGTACTCGTGAGTGTGAGTAGATGTGAGTATGAACGTGAGTGAGTGCTCATGAGTGTGAGTGGACGTGAGTGAGTACTCATGAGTGTGAGTAGATGTGAGTATGAACGTGAGTGAGTGCTCATGAGTGTGAGTGGACGTGAGTGAGTACTCATGAGTGTGAGTAGGAATGAGTATGAACGTGAGTGCTCATGAGTGTGAGTGGACGTGAGTGTGAACGTCAGTGAGCACTCATGAGGGTGAGTAGGCGTGAGTATGAACGTGAGTGAGTGCTCATGAGTGTAAGTAGTCGTGAGTTTGAACGTGAGTGAGCACTCATGAGGGTACTATTAGTGTGAGTCAGTACACTCTAAGAAAAAGAAGAGTCAAAAGAGGGTCACGGCCGCGTGACTCTCTTCAGGTGTCCATTTGATCCCTTTTGGAAGGTAGATGAGAGAAAGAGAGCATTTGGGCTGGAGTCACGGGACTCTCCTAAAGCGCGTTTCGATTGGCTTCCGCGATGAAGGCGCCGTCGTATGCGCCATACGTATCGCGCGTTTGCCGTTCGGCGCCGTTCTGGCGCGGTGGCTCGCCTCCCTCGCCGACGGAGCCAGCCGGGCTGGCGCTGCGCCTCGGCCTTCTCTCTCAGTCTGCTCGGTCTGTTGGAATGCGTTGTGCGTTGCGTCGGTTGCGCGGGTTGCGTCAGTTGCCTGTCGTGCAGTTTTGTGTTCGATCAAAAATGCGCATCTTCGGTGGCGTTGACGCCAGGCTCCGCGTGCTCGAAGTCACGCTAGGAGGGCGGATTCATGGAGCGGCGGACACGAACAACGTGCGCCCGTTAACGGTCAGTGTACTGCTTTCGTAGGTACTAATTATACAGCTTTAGCTGGGCGTCTGCAGCAGCTCTGCGGAAGTTATCTGCCAGCCTTTCCAACAGCAGCCTGCGTCCGCGGGGCTGTTGGGGATGCCGTTATGCGCGTTGCTGTACAAGCTCCCATAAAATGAGCGATGCAAACAATTATCAAGGGTCATTTTTTGCTGATCGCACATTATGTCTGCACTGCTGAAGGTGCAAGGTGTCGATTGTAGATGTGCTTTAGTCTATTTCATAACAACATTTCTATCAACCTTGAGTGTGCAGCGTGCTTCCGCGCGTGGGAACGTGAAAAAAAAAGCCCGTCTACAGAACGCTTAGACGCACTGTATATTATGGTTTTTCTTGGCTTAAAGACGCTAGCTTGAGGTGCAGATATAGTAGGATGCTTCCAGCACGTACGCGTTGATCACTTAAGTTGGACACGCCTCGCCGGTAAGGTGAAAAAGCGAGAGACTTTCGACGGCGCGCGTTGTTGCGGTCGCCGCCGTGCACTTTTTTCCTTGGTTTCTGTTTGCTGTTTTCGTGGTTCGCCAACATCTGCGATGACGCTATAATAGAATCAAGTGAGTTTACGTGATTGTGGGAGTTATGTGCGCCAATTCTAGCATATGACATGTCTGATCTCGACGTAGACGGCGTCCGCGCGCGCTGCGTGTCGTTCGGGTGCTCGTACTCGAATGTGTTTGCTGAGTAATTAAAGGGGCCCTGCAACACTTTTTGAACAGGGTCAAAAAGCGCTGCCAATCGGTAGTCGAGGCTCCCGAGAACACGCGAGCCAAATATTATAGTGAAGCGAGCGGCCTAGAATTTGCAATAAATTCTCAAAGTCAGCTGAAAATCGCTCCCTCTTCTCTCGACAAATGATGTATTAGTCCGCAATATATGACGCGATTGTCGGCAGTTCCACCATTGGCTGATGTTATAATCACGATAACGCCCTCATTATTACCTTCGTTGTTAATTTTGAGTTCAATAAATAGATAATATGTATGTTTATATTGTGTTATGCCGTTAAAACACCGAACAAACATTAATATTAGCACTTCCGGTCTCATCGACAGCTCGTCTGCTCGCAACCCGCAACCCGGTTAATTCGGACGATCCTCGGAGCGCACCAAGCAAGGTTTGACCGAGGTTTGACTCGGAGTTCGACTCACAGGAGGAAAAACGGCATTCGCGAAAAACTCAAACGGCTGCGGTTTTTCATAAAGGCGTGGTCGCCGTCCACGATCTAGCCATAATCACGTTGTTGGCGACAAAGACTTCGACGGCTGCGGCCCACTTGCTTTGTCTTCACTTTTGCTCGGCGCACGCGAACTGCGTGGGTGATATATCTATGATCGCGTCCATAGCGCCAGCGGCGACTGCGGGTCAAAGCTGCGACAAGCAGTAGTTTCGTTTTCGCCGCGTCGCTTCAGAACTGTGTAGTAGCCATTCATTATTGTGCATTAGCGAGCCAGGTTTATTCAGCAGCGGATGCTGTGCCGAGCAGTTTCGTTTCGACTGTGGGCGCAGGCCGCGCACGCGCCTTCGGAACTGCGTGGTCGCTATGATCGTGTCTTAATTTAGCGACCGCACTTTCGTTCACAGCGGATGCGGCACTCAGTAGCCTCGTTTTGACTTCGGGCAATGCACGCGCAATGTCACGCATCTCGAACATAGTGGAAGCTGTTGAAGGTGAAGAGGTTCATCCGCAGTGCGCATGCTGGTATAAAATTCGGTTGCGACATTACGATGAACGAACGATCATTTGTCGATCATTTTTCCGGCGCAGAAGTTATCTTCACGTGCGTGTGGCAGGGGCGTAGGCAGAATTTTTTTTCGGGAGGGCCACCTCCTTGATCTGTAGTGGGGACGAGCAGGCAGATGTGGTCGAGTGTCATTTTCTGCTCTGTATTCTATGGCAAAAAAAAATTTCCGGGGGGGGGGGGGGGGGGGCACGGGCCCGGTGTGCCCTAACGTGGCTACGCCCCTGGCGCGTGGTGGCGGTGGCGGTACGTAATAATGGAGGGGGCCAGATCACGTTTAGTGTTAAGACACGGCTGTCTTGAGCCGCGGTCACATTGGGAACGGAGTTGCGAATGAAGAAATTTGCGGCATTTGCATTGCTTTTATGCCAGATATGAACCATGAATTTAAGTGGTCATCAAGAAAATGCGAATGCATTGATGTAGTAGACACTTGTTTATTGTTTCCTTGATACTTTCGATAATTCGGCATTCGGTTAATTCCAACAAATTTTCCGCGGTCCCGACGTCCCATATGACATCCCCTGAGCAATATATGGGTAGGGGGCCCTTTGTCAGGGAGTTGCATCTGCCTTCAGCCTCTTCATCCCAGACCATGTCTGTCTGAATAAAGTTCAAATTAAAAAAAAAATATTAATACATATACATAGCACATTTCCCTTGAACCAGTGTTAACATCCGCGGTTTGTCCCTGAGACTATCCATTACAAATTATCCATTATCCATAGGTTTGTCCCTGAGATTATCCATTACAAACTTACAAATCTGCACGTTCGGATATAACGAGAACATATGAGAGATGATCATCTTAGATGCGAATGCATACAAAACTTTTGTCCAGTGTGACAGAGAGATGTGAATGAGACCCGGCGAGGTTGAGTAGGTGTGAGTGGTCATGATCGAAGATGGGAGCTATTAGACGTGTAAACGCAAGTATCCGTGAACGGGAGTGTACTTCAATATGGACACCAGGGGCCGCATGTGAGTGTGAGTAGAGCGGAAAGCTGGACATGTTCATTCATGAGTAGACTCATTTCAAAGGCGTGAGTGTGAGCATGAGTGAGTGACGAGGGATGTGAGAAGGCATGAGTATGAAGGCAACATACGAGTGTAATACGTGTGAGTATGAATGTGAGTGAGTACCCATGGGAGTGAGCAGACATGAGTGAACGTGAGTACAAATGGCTGTGAGTAGGTGCGAGTATGAACGTGAGCACCGGTGTGAGTAGGTGTGAGTCAGTACTTACCAGTGTGAATGGGTCGGTGAGTACCGATGGGTATGAGCAGGTATGAGTATAAACGTGAGCGAGTGCCCATAAGTGGGAGTACCCTTGAGTGTGAACGTGAGTACTTATGAGCGTAAGTGGGCGTGAGTATGAACGTGAGTGAGTGCCTATGAGTGTGACATGGCGTGAGTGTGAACGTGACTGAGTAGGAGTAGATGTGAGTAAGAGCGTGAGCAAGTGCTATGAGTGTGTGTACGTGTGAATGTGAACGTGAGTGAGTAGGTATGATAGTCAGTGCACGTGAGTATGAGCGTGAGTGAGTACCAATGAGTGTGAGAGGCGTTATTGAAAGTGAGTGAACACTTATGAGTCTGAGCGGGCGTTAGTATGAACACGAGCGAGTACCAATAGTCGTGACGTGTGAGCATGAACGTGAGTGAGTGCCTATGAGTGTGAGGAAGCGTGAGTATGAACTTCACTGGATGTGAGTGGGCGCGAGTATGGGCGTGAGTATACCCATCAGTGGGTGTTGGTGGGCGTGAGTATGAACGTGAGTGAGCGCCTATGAGTAGGAGTAGGTGTGAGTATGAATGTGATTGAGTACGTATGACTGTTATTTCACGTTCATAATCACGCCTACTGTTAGTAGGCGTGATTATGAACGTGAGTGAGTGCCTGTAAGTGTGAATATGAACTTGAGTGAGTGTCTATGAGTGTAAGTAAGCGTGAGCATGAACGTGAGTGAGTGCGTATGAGTGTGAGTAGGCGTGAGTATGAACGTGAGTGTCTGTAAGTGTGAGTATGAATGTGAGTGAGTGCCTGTGAGTGTGAGTAGGCGTGAGTATGAACGTGAGTGAGTGCCTATGAGTGTGAGTAGGCGTGAGTATGAACGTGAGTGAGTGCCTGTAAGTGTGAGTATGAATGTGAGTGAGTGCCTATGAGTGTGAGTAGGCGTGAATATGAACGTGAGTGAGTGCCTATGAGTGTGAGTAGGCGTGAGTATGAACGTGAATGAGTGTCTATGAGTGTGAGTAGGCGTGAGTATGAACGTGAATGAGTGCCTATGAGTGTGAGTAGGCGTGAGTATGAACGTGAGTGAGTGTCTATGAGTGTGAGTAGGTGTGAGTATGAACGTGAGTGAATGCCTATGAGTGTGAGTAGGTGTGAGTATGAACGTGAGTGAGTGCCTATGAGTGTGAGTAGGCGTGAGTATGAAGGTGAGTGAGTGTCTATGAGTGTGAGTAGGCGTGAGTATGAACGTGAGTGAGTGCCTATGGGTGTGAGTGGGCGTGAGTATGAACGTGAGTGAGAGCCTATGAGTGTGAGTAGGCGTGAGTATGAACGCGAGTGGGTGCCTATATGTGTGAGTAAGTGTGAGTATGAACGTGAGTGAGTGCCTATGAGTGTGAGTAGCCGTGAGTATGAACGTGAGTGAGTGCTTATGAGTGTGAGTGGGCGTGAGTATGAACGCGAGTGAGTGCCTATATGTGTGAGTAGGTGTGAGTATGAACGTGAGTGAGTGCTTATGAGTGTGAGTAGCCGTGAGTATGAACGTGAGTGAGTGCCTATGAGTGTGAGTAGGCGTGAGTATGAACGTGAGTGAGAGCCTATGAGTGTGAGTAGGCGTGAGTATGAACGCGAGTGGGTGCCTATATGTGTGAGTAAGTGTGAGTATGAACGTGAGTGAGTGCCTATGAGTGTGAGTAGCCGTGAGTATGAACGTGAGTGAGTGCCTATGGGTGTGAGTGGGCGTGAGTATGAACGTGAGTGAGAGCCTATGAGTGTGAGTAGGCGTGAGTATGAACGCGAGTGGGTGCCTATATGTGTGAGTAAGTGTGAGTATGAACGTGAGTGAGTGCCTATGAGTGTGAGTAGCCGTGAGTATGAACGTGAGTGAGTGCTTATGAGTGTGAGTGGGCGTGAGTATGAACGCGAGTGAGTGCCTATATGTGTGAGTAGGTGTGAGTATGAACGTGAGTGAGTGCCTATGAGTGTGAGTAGCCGTGAGTATGAACGTGAGTGAGTGCCTATGAGTGTGAGTAGGCGTGAGTATGAACGTGAGTGAGTGCGAAGGCTGAAAAAATTGGGGTGAGTGAGTGTGAGTGAGTATTCTCTTACAGTGCCGACCTATGCGTCATAGACTATTTGTTTTACGTTCCCTGTTCAGCCTTACTTTCAGAAGAAGTCAAGACGTTATGTATATATAGTATGCGTATAGTGGGTTACCTAACGCTAACTAGTATAGTCGAAGCCTTGAAATTATCGGAACAGTTAAGGCCGCGCTGCTAAATCTTCGGAGTTAAATCGCGCTTGAGCGCGCATTAGCGGCGACGTCTCGACGCTGGGAGCAACTCGTTGGTTTGAATGTATATGCTGAACACACGCATTAGCTGCGTACTGCAGCCAGATATACGATCTCGCAATTCCACTGTCTGTGCTGTACTCACGCTCTTCTTGGCGGCCCGTTTTGCCATGGCTCTCGCAGTCGTCTTTCGGGTGGAGAAAAGCGTTTTCCGCTTGGCGTAGAGGCTCCTTCGAGCCATCTCTGGTGCTTTGAAGCCCGAAGAGCCAACTTTGAGTCGATAACGGTGATGCTGGTTTAACGTGGTCACTCACACCATAATGCTGAAACAGAATGATATGTATCCATAGCTGGCAGTGGCTGTGTGGCATACTGCCTGCTGAGCACGAAAGAGCTATTTTCAGTTCTTGCCGCGGAGGTATTCCTCTGGCGGTCACAGAATGTACTAAACACAGGCGTACTTTTTTTTTTAATCCGTTAAAAATTCCAAGCGCGTAAAGTTATCGCGCAGCTGTGCGCGCGGACGGGCATCGAAGCTCGTTGTGCAGTTACAGTTTATATATATATATATATATATATATATATATATATATATATATATATATATATATATATATATATATATATATATATATATATATATATATATATATATATATATATATATACACTGTATAACTTGATTGCCCGTGTTCACATAAAAAGCTTCTTACGATATAACTTTTCGCACAGCATGCATGTTGTACTGTTGGACATATTATTAACGCAGCCTCTCGGTCAAATAGCAAACAGCCCTCAAGAAAGAAAGGCGTCGGAAAGCGGACGCAGAACAATTTCAGTTAACAGAGATTCGTTTGTTGAACGCAAGTACAGCCTAAAACATTCTGAATCAATTGCCTTAACATTTATGCAGTGCAAAAATTTTATTCGAAACCAAACTGGGTATCCTTTCCGGATAACAGTTTGGTTTAATCTATCTATCTATCTATCTATCTATCTATCTATCTATCTATCTATCTATCTATCTATCTATCTATCTATCTATCTATCTATCTATCTATCTATCTATCTATCTATCTATCTGTCTGTCTGTCTGTCTGTCTGTCTGTCTGTCTGTCTGTCTATCTATCTATCTATCTATCTATCTATCTATCTATCTATCTATCTATCTATCTATCTATCTATCTATCTATCTATCTATCTAACATATGGTCGATTGATCGATCGCTTTCGTTGCCGTCTTTCTCTCACTTTCTTTTTGATGACTCCCCAGCTGGTTGCCTAACAAAATAGAGTTACTGTGCATGCTGCAGCACATACAGGAACTCTATAGGAAAAGACGCACGAACGACTCCTGCTGGCGGTGTCTTCACACTCCATACAACGTCGCTCTCTCCCTTCCCTCCTCTGCTGCTCTTCGGTTAGATATGAATGGCCACTGAACTCCGCGGAACACACGAAGAAGGCTATACCTGAAAACGTATATGCATTTTGACTGCACGTAAAACTCCAGGGTTTAATTAATTAAGCTCGTTACAAACCTTTACCAACGTGTCTCGAAAGTTATCGAAGGTACAGAACTGCAATTCTTTCCGTTACGCGAGCTTGAGCTATTGTTGTAATCACAGTGGGAAACGTTCGTGTGTACCACAAATCAACTGGCGCGGTGCATGTCTTCGGCTGCCAAGAACTTGCACGACTCCTCACTTCCAATGCATCGAGCGCAGGACAACCGTGAGCTCGTGTCGAACTGCTCCTGCACGAAGACATGTACTGTATTGTATAGTGTACTCGAATATTGTATAGTGTACTAGAATAATATATTATTCCAGTGTACTGTATACTATATTGTCAACTAGAGATTGAGTTGCAAAGGCACACATGGAGGAAGTTCTGCCAAGCTGCATGCTTCAATTTGTCGTCACAATTGCCGACATCGTGCTTTCGGCGCGCAACGTCTTAAAACCATGGGCAACGAAGCCTGGTGAAACGTACAGCCGAAGACGGGGCGGCGCGAGATAATCGGGATAGGTCTGGTCGTGCTCTCAGCTGCCCGCAGCCGCGACACCATGGGCTCGACCCGCAGTCACAGCTTCAACCCCGTGTCCCTCATAACGCAATAACCGGATTCGTGGAGGCTTGGAACATGGCCGCCTAAATAACTAGCGGGTGTTAATGAGCGCAGAATGGACGTACCTTTCGTTCGGAAGTCGCCTTTACCGTGGTGGGAACAACGCTGACAATTATCAAATATGGTGCGCACCCACTACGAACATATGTGCCATCAGTGAGCCAAGACTCGGGCCGCCGGGGGAACCGTATTAAAACTATAGCAGAATTAGAAGACAGAAAAAAATGCAAGAAAAAAATTTTTCGCAATCTTCAAACGTCTGATTTGATTTGTTTTAATTTCTCTCTATTAGCGCACACACGGACAACTGATTTTAAATAGGACGGTATTATGAAAATATATTATAGACGCTGTTGAAAAGTCAATGTACGCAAAGGGGAGAATAATAGAAAATTTAAGATAAGAAAACTGAGAACTTGGCAAGAGTACCACGTTGAAGCAACGGCGGATCTAAACTGAAAGTTCCCGAGAAAGGGTATTCAAAATAGAAGAAAAAAGAGACCCCGCCGATACATCGAATCTGACAGTTCTAAGTTGCCTTTTTTTCTTTTGAAGACGACTGAATGTGGATAGAAGATAGTATATGTGACGAATCGCTTTGAATGCCACTACAATGCGGCATAAAAGGGCATATTGGGAGCAGTGTGTTGTCGTCGTTTCTTGTGCACAAGTGGCAATTCTTATCGTACCTGTAAGGCATCGACCGAGAAATGGGCGGTTTGTGCAACACATGTTAAAGGAGCTTAGAAAATCAAAACGAATTTACTGCAAAATATTGTTATAGAACCGTGCTGGTGTTTTCAAATAAAATAAACGAATCGATGGACATTTAAAATGGAAATAATATTCATATTCATTCATATATTAGGAAGACCGGCAATGCGAGCCAATAATGAATTTTCTTCATAGCATTGCATACTTTTCGGTGGCTGTACACAAGCGAAGCTCCAAAGCAAGAAATAAGACGAGTATACATTAATACTGAGGGCAAGGACGTTGTTGTTGTTGCTGCTGCTGTTGTTGTTGATGACGACTGATGACTGTGGCACACACCCACTCTGAGAGATTGACCAAATCGACACGCTTGCTATAGTCTTCTTCGCATGGTGCGTGCCATCTTGCATATAACGTCGTCCGTAGCCCAGTGCGTATATATAGGAACATGCGGTACGCATTATTGTGGTTTCGCAATTAAAAAAAAAATCTGAATAACGTTTACAATAACATCTGAATAACATTTACAATATTCTACTCTGATTTTAGGCACATTATGTTCCCTTGGTAAAACAGACAGCGTTGCACAAGAAATATCATTTGCTAGACAGCGTTGCATGCCGTTTCGTTTCGTTTTCATATCGTGATGGCGCGTACTCACTGCGGGAAATTGGTCAAATTTCGGGTGGCAGCAAATGCAAGAAACGAATGAAAAATGATTTGCGCAGAACTTATCGCGAATATCGCCCCGAAGCAGCAAACGTTTCTGGGTATACACAACCAAGCTAACAGCCCTGCGGCATGTGCCTAATAGAAGAATCTCCCAAAGAATGTCCGAATGCGACTACTTCATTTTTATGTGCACTGGTTTAGTTTCGTTCCTTCCCCTATACGTTATTATTTCAGCGAAACTGAAACCACCCAACATTTCTTCGTTCAATGCTGCAGGAATTCAAAGGAAACGGCTCATAGAAGCTCTTAGTTGCAGCATACGCTGGACCTTTATATTCTCAATGCGCGTTATAATCCATCCGAGGGAGTCGGTACTATTTATTCCTGCAGTGGTAAAGTATGTGATGCCATATTTAATTTTTTAAGCCAGGACAGAGAGGCACGTCGTGCTAATTTCCCCATAAGTGGGAGCACCTGTCCTTCATTACATCACTGTAGAGCTTATATTAACAGAGATGCGATGATTATGATCCTTTAACATCACCACTTAATAATGGTTGTGTAGGAAATAAAGTAACGCGCTCAGTCACACTACATGGTAATATATTTTTCCACACTCACACTTGCGAAGACATGGGGATCGGCGAGAGCATCACACTTCGTGCGCACCTGATTTCCTTTTCTTCTTTTTTCGAGCCGACTCACAGAGAGAAGTAGGCGACACACTTGCAATTATCACTGAGTACGTTACTTGTCGTTGTCGCTGTTGTAGCCTAGGAAATGTGGCTCATACCCACGAGGGGGACGGGCCACATGGTATAGTTTATAACGTAAATGCGCGAACGAAGGATTAAGAAGCAATACTAAACACTAAATAACATAAAAAAGGAAGGATGAACCCTGATACAAATGAACATTGTATATCGAATTTTAATCCAAACAGAGACAAAGAAAAGATTGGGAGAAAAGATATATAAAACATTTCTTTTCCCTTCGATCTCTGTGGCAGGCAGCACAAGCAGTGCAGTCTTCCGGACGTTTCAATAAATTTCTGCTCGGCAGTCAGAACAGCACTGCGGCTTGCACCAAACTGGGCTCCAAAACTTACAAAACGGCTCTTTGTTTTCTTCTGTTCTTTTTCACCGGCTACCGCGCGCCACGCACCGACCAGCTCGTGGCACCAGACGTGTCCCTTCCTCGGCTGGAGCAAGTCGTCGACTATGGCCGCTACGCCCTCGCATGCTTCTCCCGTCGAAAAAGCCGTTCCTGCACAGAAAAGCGTAAGCGAGGGCACCGTCTCCTTCCAATCGCGGTCGATGGAACCGACTGAACGAGTTCGTTTCGGGCGAGAATTAATTCATTCGCTTCTCAATTCGCTGAAGCCGACACGCATGCCAGGGGTCGCGAGATGTAATGGCTGCCCATGCAGCTTCGTGACGCGTGAATTCCTCGCTGTGAATGAGGCACTCGGCTCGATTTGTACGCAGGCGTATCTTCATCCAGAAGAGTGCTACATTTCAAGCTGTCTTTCCTTTTATTTCTTGCTGCGCCGTCAAGCCGCGCCTTTTAGGCGTAACTGTGCCAGCATTTAGCCTCTATCGTTAAGATTATTACAGCAAATTTTCAGTGCAAGAAAACGTAGAGGAAGCAATTACGCGGGCAAGCTTTATGCCTAAGACAACATTAGCGTTAATTAAGGCACAATCATTAACGACGCTCTAACCATTCTCTATAGGCTGATCTGGACGTTGAGCGCAAGGCAAAAGAAACCACCGGCTCTGGGGTGACACCTCTGCGCCTTGAACCAAATCCGCAGTTCATCGCCACACCACAGGGTATATTGACCGCTCTTGAGACGGTAAGAACTTTCTTCGCTCAAAGGCCTACGCTGTTTTCAGGAAAGCACTCTTCGTCTGCTCAAGCTTCCGAGCATCCATGATACAGAAACTCATTAGCAGAGTCCGGCAAAAGTACCTCCTTATCCTATTGAAAAGTGTAACTTGTGTAATGACACCGAAGCTGTACGGCGTAACTTTTTAGGATAGTTTATATATATATATATATATAATATATATATATATATATATATATATATATATATATATATATATATATATATATATATATATATATATATATATATATATATATATATATATATATATATATATATATATATATATATATAACCGTGAGACCATTCCCATACATTTCCAGCACCAGCAGTACAACTTTTCTCGTTGTTTAGTGGTGTTTTTGCTAATACTACCAAGGCATTTGTCAAAGCTTTTTGTTTACGTACTGTGCGTTATTTGTATAGCGAGCTACCTGTGAGGCACCTTGATCAACCGAAACATGCACCACGTGCTGTGTGTTTACGGACGAAGAGTGCGTAAAACGCATCCTCGTTTGTCTGCGCAGTTGGGGGCGGCCGCCGTGATGGTGCTGTACCTGCTGATGGGGCACAGCGTGACGTACCAGTGGTACGCGCACGCTGCCTTCCTGCTCGCTTTCACCTACTGCCTCAACAACACGCTCATCATCATCTCGGCCGTGGCTTCGCCTTCCACCCAGAACCACCTTCAGCAGACTCTCTACGTGCGTATACGCTCTTGTGCGCAGTGTACGCTCTCCACTCTCTTATCTGCTTAGTCTTTCGTCTTGTTTCTAATATAATAGTAGGTGTATTCGCCATTTGTACGTTTTGTGTGCTTTATAACATTCACTGATGTGACGCGTTCAGGAATTGAAAACGAACACTGCGATCGACCTTATGCACCCTGAACTATATAGCTTCACGTTTCGTTTCATTAACCCAGTACTCGCTGTACCACTGCGCGGCCGGGCTCCTCTTCCTAGTTGGATGCGCCGTGTTTTACGGCGTCGACAAAGGGGACGCCTTGCGGTTCCGGAATCTCACGGGGGTGAGTATGTGAGGGCGTCTCCATGCTTTATGGCGAGGTAACTGTGTGAGGGTCGCTTAGCTTTCGGGTAACGTGACACTATTGCCTCAATGTAACTTTTTTATTAGCGTTGATGGAACATGAATAGGCGCATTTGTACTTGAGAGACAGCACTTCAGTGAGCCTTGGGAACACTGACGAACCCTTTTGCCGCGTAAAATATAATCCACGCATCTCTAGCATCAGAGCTTTTGGTAAGAGCTCTGCCCATTTTAAAGCTTATGGTTGGTAGGTGCCATTTCACATATAAAAAGTTATTGCAACTTCGCCCCGTAATATATAGTGGCGGCAAGCATGAAGGAAGAGCGCGGCTTGGGTGACCTTCCTTGTTTCTCTTCATTTTGTTCTTTCTTTCTTTCTTTCTTTCTTTCTTTCTTTCTTTCTTTCTTTCTTTCTTTCTTTCTTTCTTTCTTCTATGTCTTCCGTTCTCGCTATCGATTTCTTTTCTCTTCCTCGATCATTCTATCTTTATTTCTCTTTCTTTCCTTTCTCTCTCTCTGCTCCTTTTTCTCTCTTTCTCGTTCTGTCTTGCTCTACTTTTTCTATCTCTTTTTCGTGTCTGTTTTTTTCTATTCTTTCTCTCTCTTTCTATGTTTTTCTATGTCTTTCTACCTTTCTTTCTATCTATTTCTCTCTCTCTCTCTTTGACGTGTTCGTCTTCGTTTAACGCTCGCACCTGCTGTACTCGGTAGTGGGGCTTGCCCAATTCCTGTGGCGCGCGCCCAGCTGTGGTTTTTTTGCGGACACCAAAGTTTTTACGGCCTGCTTAAACAGCCCCGCAGTTAAAATAAGGATCCGAGGCTGATCAACTCTTTAACGTCAACATTGCATCGTCTTCGTCATGTTTGTCTCCACCTCTTCTTCTATTCTGGTTACATGTCATCGGCCCGTATTTAAAAAAATGGCGAAGCTTGCACTAAGCACTAAGCCGCGCAAGCGTTGAAACAGCGAAACTGGACGATTCTGAAGACTAATCTGGTCGCTTCTAGGTTATTGGTAGGCTAGGTGATGAGGGTTGTTTCTAGGTTGCTTCTAGGTCGTTGCTAGGCTTTGGCTAGGTGATGCTAGGTTGTTTGTACGTTGATTCTCAGTGCAGAGAGGTTCGAGTTAAACCACTCAGTCAGAGACACGACACGGATGTCCAAACTCAGAGAAACTCGCGTGAAACCAAGCGTTCGCACCTCTCATAGATCCACGGGCACGTCGTCGTTGGCGTAGGCCTTCCATCGCTTCGGGGTCTTCTCGCTGCCGCCGTTGCCTTTCCCGTTCCCTTGCATCGGGCTAACTGTTGTCTTCTTCATTTTTAGTGGACCAGTGGTGACTAGTGGTATTCACCCAATTTCTGTGGAACGTACCTGATAGGCCACACAGGGCAGGCCACACTAGACAGGCCGCACAAATTACGGCTGCCTTAGACACCTTCGCTGTTAACTCTTACGCTCGAGTTAGTCGGAACAGAAAGTTTCAGTCAAGCATGGCGTTGGACAAAATTGTAGTAAAAGACGTTTCGTTTGCAACGATCACATATGAAAGGCAAGCATTTTGTCTAACGTTGCAGTACCTTCTCCTCCCAATTAAACCCTTCGAAAGGTCCCCCCTTGCGAAATAGTTATACAGACATAGGTGTATAAATAACGCTCCCTGCTTGTAAGGCTCACCCTCTCATGTAGTACTAACGCGTGAGTCAGTGTTTTCCCACTTCCCTTGCTTCCACTGTCGGTCTTATACTGTTGCCAAGCTCTCTTCTGTCGCAGAAGCATACAACGTAATTGTTTCCCTGCATTCTAGCACGATATTTGCATAGGAGTAAGGAATCGCGCAATTATGCTTCAGTGGGAGGCTTTATACTTATATATGTATATATATATATATAGTATAAAATTAGTTTTTGCACCTTTTCGAAATTTCGCCCCATCCGCACAGAGTAACGTGAGCGCCATTAGTGATATGAAGCTTACGGTTTTTTTTTCTTTTTTTTCTCTCTTCTTTCAGACCGCGCTGCTCGGCGTCGCAATACTCCATGTGTGCCATGGCCTGAGCACCCTGATGCCGTGAGCGCTGGCCTGCCTGCACTTCGGTTGGCCCGACCGACCGCCCTACTAATTGGTCGCTCCGCCACGACTCAGGGCCTCAACCCCTAAACACATTTTTATCTGTGTTTTCTTAAATTATTATTTAGTGTGGTTTTCATTAAAGCGTATTGAACTGCGTCGACATAGGCGTGCTGCACTTTCGCTCGACTTAAACCACGCCTGCCTGTGCTTCACGATGGCGGCCATATATCACTGCATATCGACACCTTCATTGAAGTGTCACTGTCAGATTCGCGTAACCGAGCTGTTTTCAGAGGACTTATAGTTGCTCAGTGGGAAGTAATTGCTTGCTCCTTAATTTCCTGCTTCCAAGAAAATCCGCCGTTTAACGCTGCTTATGTTTATCTCCGATAACGATTAAGAGCTGAGAATATGCTCCGGTGTCGACCGATTCCTGCTACGATTGAGGCCAAAGACGCCGCTGTGGCATATAATGGTCATATGGCTTTTGGTTGCCGAACATATGGCTTTTGGTTGCTATATGAATGTCATGTAGTGGGAGAAGTCTCCTTAACGCATGTAATATTGCGTGGCAGAAGCGCAGAATCGCGCCAGGCGTCAAAACATGTGAATTGCGCAACGAGTGGGTGTTTTAAAGGCCCACCCGTTACAAAGCGCTCAGACATATTTAACCATCATCAGCTGCAAAAGCATCAAGAAAGTGAGCAGCTGCTTAGGTTCACGTGTTGCATTACGGACGCGTATAGTGGGACCTTCGCCGATTCTCGAAAGGAGCAATTATGGCGTAGTGGGCACCTAAGAACTGTACTTGGAGTAGGCATTCTAGGATAGTTTGAAACGGCCAATGTTACGCGCTCAGTCGTTCGTTTTCTTGCGGCACGGTTGAGGCATGCACCGAGAACCGAAGCTAGGCTAGCAGTTGAGAAGGCGATGCGTACAGGGTCCGATTACGCTATCGCGTCCTACTCTTGAAGGCGAAGCTGAAGCGTACTCCAAGTTTTTGTTCGCTTAGTACGGGTAACAAGCTAAAGAGATATTAGACAGTTATAGTTTAGCGGGCTTAGCGGAATAGCGGGCTTAGCTGAATAGCGGGATCGAAATGCGCATGTGCAGTACGCTAAACGACCCGTAAGGTTTACCGTACGCACGATATTTTTGAGATTTAGCGTTACCGTGTTTGCGTGATTAACATACGTAAAACATGGCGGCGGTTTTGGACGCCCGCTTCGAACTGAATTTAGCGTTGATGTGGACGGATTCACCTCTTTCGCAGCAAACGATTGCGTAGAATGGCTTCGCTTGCCTTGGGGTAGCTTCGACGCCCGATTATTACGGATAACTTAGCGTAGTTAGTCTATATATTTTACAATGTCATATCCGTGACGGAATACGTCATGTAGCCGTGGTTGTCCCCGGCATAAAACACTTTCGTGTTAAAAGAAAGAGAGGAAGAAAGAAAAGAGAAAAAAAGATTTCGAAAGATTCCACGCCTTGTAGAAGTCGTTTTCATGCGAAGCAGTCAGCAAGTAGTTCTTTGCTGCATCCTTTGGCTTTGAGCCAAGCGTTACGAGGTGGATGGACGTGTTTCTGTACTGTGTAGTAGTTGTGTGCATATCGTCTTCTCAGGCAGGTCGACAACACTGGCCTTTAAAGGGTAACTTATGGTCTGACGTAGTATCAGCACCCACGTTAGAACACAGGCGTCTGCGTTATCGAAACAAAGTGCACGTTTCGGTGCGATGATGTGAATATCATACGTAACTTTCATTAGCGTATTCCTCCGGGGTCGAACAACGCTTGAATATAGCTTGCTGAATCATAGGTATACAAATACAATGTTTATTAGACTGCTATAAACGCGGAGCCAGCACTGGAACCAGAATTGACGTTAACCCGACGTGACGCCTGTATCATAGGAGTACATATGTAGTGTTTATTACTTTGTAATGAAATTAGATAGCCAGCACTACAACCACAGTTGACGTTGTACCGACGTTACGCCTGCATAGGGTCTTCTTCGAAAGCAGTTTCTAGACCTGGCGTGGCTCTGTGGTAGAATACCTGACTGCCACGCAGAATGCTTGGGTCCGATTCCTTATGGGATCCTAAGTTTTATTCTTTGCATTCGTCGGGTCAACGCTGCCGATGTCGGTTTTAGATGCGAAAGCATCTTATGCTCAGGGCAGTGTCCGTTCTGCGGCGTCCGCACCGATACTGCGCATGCGCCAACTCTCGCCCTCTCCTCGCGTGAGAGCGAGGAGGTGGGAGGAGGTGTGGTGGAGGAGGTGGCGTGAGCGCTGCCTCCGCTCAACGCCGCCCAGACAAACTTCGTCAAGGCCTGGAAGCCGTTCGAGTGACGTGTCGCTAGCGGGCTGACGCTCGACCTGCGTGAGCTACGGTATTCGTGCTCTAGCGGCCGTTTAGTTCATTTATTATACACCGAAATCGGTATGGCGGGACAGTAGTGTATGACAAACAGGATTCTTAGGCTGTAACGTGTAAATTATGACATGCATGTCATGTAAGGCTTGATTTACATGACACACTCTTGGAGCGTTCGCTGCCGTTTCAATAAATGTATGAACCAAAATTGGCATATCGTGACATGGTTGTATGACGAACATAAATGACAGGTTGTAACGTAAAAATCATGAGTCATGCCACGTGCGGCATGACTTGCATGCCACGCTCATGGTGGGCTCGCAATCACTTGGCTAGCAAGATGTGTACCAAAACTGGTGTGCCGTGGCGTGACTGTATGAGGAGCATAAGTGACAGGTCCTAGCATGCAAATCATGACATGTTTGTCAAGTAAGGCGTGAATTATATGATATTGTCTAAGTACACTTCCGGCTGTTTCGCTAACCGGATTTATACCGAAAGCGGTAGGACGTGAAATAAGTGCGTGACGAATATAAATGAGCAACCATGTATTGTATATACCAGAATGTAAGTTTTATAGCATGGTATTTAACGAAATGTACATGAATGAATGCAGGACAAACATTCAATAGTGAACATGAAGGCCTTCATTTGCCTCACAGACAAATAATGCGATATATGCAGCTCCTTGCTGACTGCTACGCATTACATCAACTCCCACAGGCGTGACATGTGGCGACTTTTATATTCGATTAGAACCCCCGTTATTTGCGTGTCAAATGTTCTAATAATGAAAAACAACGCATGCTTCAAAGTACATAAAAAGCATACACATATCGTTCCACTTTTGTGCCTTGTTTATTGCAAACACCTCGTAGAATATCGTCCGGACTGAAGTGTTTGTCGCACACCTGCAAGTGACAAGAGAGTGACAACTTTACGATTCACGTTTCTGCAGTTCACACTAGCATACTGCGAAACGCACGCACATTACAAAAATGAAACGTAATACCATCATACTACATAAAAAGGAATACACGAAAAACAAAAGAGAAGGCGTGTATTTACCTTTGAATGCTTTGTAGGGCTGAAATTATCCTTTGGGATAACACGTATCCGTGCCTTCCGCGTGTCTTCATCGGTTGGAAATCCAAATACGTGTACCTTGGGTCTCGAGTCGTAGTTGCCACAACAATGTGGAACACAACACTTCTCTGGCATCACAGCCTAGTCACTCAACGACCAAAACGCGCACAAACACAAGCAGCACACATCACAGTTTTGAAGGAACCGACGGCACTCAGAGCAACGCAGCCTTAGCGTTTCCCACACTGCTTTCAACTTAACTCGGCATCGGATGGCAGCCAGCGCGTCCAGCTTCGAACACTAGTAATGCTGAAGTGACCAAAACGCCGATGCGAACGTGCCGCCGAATGCGGGAGTAGGTGACGATCCGCCACCAAGCACAGCGCACAACGCAACCAGCGTCGCAGCCGTGTAGTGATGCATGGGTGCTAGCGTCCGCCGAGCAAGAGCGGCCCACTGAAAAAAGTCAGCCCACTACCTCTGACGACACGTGACCAATGGAGTTTAGCTTCCCGGCCTTGACGAAGTTTGTCTAGGTGGCGTTGCTCCGCTTCGTTTCTTCTCTCCCGTCTCTCTCTCTCCGCCACAGCTGTGCGGTCGTATATATAATGCGGCGCGCGCTCGCTCCCGTTGCACTCTCCTTCGCAACGGCGCTATGGACGCTCGCGAAGCTGAACGTAAACGGCAACGCCGGCAAGCGAATCTCGAAGCTGAGAGGCTGCGAAAGCGCGTTCCCTGTGCTTCCGTCATTCTCTCTCTGTGTAACGGTGTGCGAAACGCCATGAACAACGTCAACGTCGGCGCTAGTTGCAGCGGCAGCGCCACCGCCGCAGAGCAGAGGAAGGCTCGGGAAGCCGAACGTCAATGTCAGCGTCGGCAAGCGGTAATTCAAACGCCTCGACAACCACCGTCTCATAAGTCACATAACAGAAACGGAAACTCGATGCGCACCCCCGCGATGCTTTCGCATCCCACCATGGTTGCCCGTAGGGGGAGATGATGTGTAATTTTTCTTAACGCTCTCGCATTTAAATGACCAATGTCTGTTCCCACCGTTCCTGGGTAGATATGAACTTTCAGTCACCTGTGGCGCGTGGTAAACGGTTATGTGTCACACGTGTCTGCAGGAAAGGGTTTGACGACGTACGCGACAGGATTTTCAAGTTATTCATCTCACGACCAGACAGTCATATTCGTGAAACCCTCTTACTCTCCCATGCCAGTTTTGGTCTACACCATGCAAGTTAAGGAGGTGATCAAGAGAGCACCCAGACGTAGGCGACTAGATAGATAGATAGATAGATAGATAGATAGATAGATAGATAGATAGATAGATAGATAGATAGATAGATAGATAGATAGACAGACAGACAGACAGACAGACAGACAGACAGACAGACAGACAGACAGACAGACAGACAGATAGATAGATAGATAGATAGATAGATAGATAGATAGATAGATAGATAGATAGATAGATAGATAGATAGATAGATAGATAGATAGATAGATAGATAGATAGATAGATAGATAGATAGATAGATAGATAGAAACACTCAAACTGCCTTGGGTTCGCTAAGAAATGTTACGCATTTAATACAGAGAAACAAGGAAGACCGCCCAGCTCCGCACTTCTTTCAGGCTTGGCACCACTAGTGCAGATCTGCCTTAATTTTTTTTTTCGAGAACGTCATGTCGGGCGAGGTGTCACGTTAACAAACGTAATAGTGTTTGGTGAAAGTCTAGAATCGCACCAGGCGTCACACCATGGCAAGTGTATAACGAGTGAGTAGTGCAAAGCTTTCTACCCATTACAAAGGGCTCAGCCATAATTCATCATCATCATCATGATCAGCCACAACATCAGCAAAGTGTGCAACTACATAGGTGCTGGTATTGCCATATATACGCGTAGTGGGTACTTCTTTAAGGTCTTCACACCTTTGAACAACACATACAAAGACAAAAGTGCTCGCATCAGGCAAAAGGCCGATTTAATGCAAAACATATGTACTTGCTCATTTGTCTTACATGAGTGCTAGATAGGCTTTCGCCTTCCTGTGTTAGAAGAGTGTGGAACCTGCCGAATCATTTAAGATCCGTTTTTGTTCCAGTTTATTCTAGTGTTCCAGGGAAGGCATGCTATTGATTGTATGATTCGGCTAGCGGGCTTTTTACGTAGAAGGTACAAATAAATGCCCTTTTTGAGTGGTTCCCGCTGCGTTAATGGTACTGCGTCCGTTGTTCCGAGAGCGAGAAAGACCCCAAAAGAGCCATGATGGCAATAGGCCCAAAGCAGTTTTAAACAATGCCGCAACGGATAAAACGGTGGGACAAGTCCACCGTGTCCCTGATAGCACACTTGTAATGTGACTGCTGATTTGCAATGTTCTAAGAAATATGATAATTAAAACAATATTCGTTATTGCCAGATGCTGGCCTTCCTGGTATATCCTCGCTTTTTTATTTTTTTCAGTTCAATTCCGTCTAATGTCGCCAAGGCTTGTTCATATTTCTCCCGTATCATGGGCGTCGGCAGGATTTTCACTTGTGGGCTGCAAACCCGTGTTGCATCGCGGTAGGGGATAGGGCAGGGAGGGGAGGGGGAGACTTCTGCGGCTTGGGTGTGTGCCCCTTTTGCACATCCCTGCCGACGCCCATGTCCCACATCATGTGCAATTTTCTGCACTTCTTATAACTTCAATGCTTGAATCCTTATAACTGCGATGATTATAACTTATAGATTCAAAGGAACCGATATCTAGAAAGTATTCATTGCAGCATTAGCTGGACTTTCATCTTCACCGTGCTCTTTATAATCCCGCTAAGGCAGTCGATATTATTAATTGCTGCAGTAGGAAAGTATGTGATGTCATATTTAATTTTTAAGCCAAGCAAAGAGGCACGCCGTGCTAATTTCCCTATAAGTGACCAGCACTAATGAGAGCACCTGTCCTTCAATATATTATTCGAGAATTTATATTAACAGAGACAGGGTGATTATGATTCCGTAACATCAGTATTTTAATAATGGTTGCAATTATTACGTGTGTATGTTATTCGTTGTTGTCGTTGTTGTTTTATCGTAGGAAATGTGGCTCATACCCACGAGGAAGATTCACCACACAGTATTTTATAACGTAAATGCATGAACGAAGAATCGGGAGGCAATACTGAGCACTAAATAACATAATAAAGGAAGGATGAACCCTGAGGCAAATACGCATTATATGGTCAATTTCATTCCAAACAGAGACGAAAAAAAAGATTGGGAGAAAAGATATATAAAGGTTTGGTTGTTGTTGTTTTTTTTCGTTTGAGAACATGGCCGGTAGCACAAGCAGTGCAGTCTGCTTCAATAAATTTGTGCGCAGCAGTCAGAACAGCACCGAGGCTTGCACCAAATTGGCAGGTTACAAAATTTACAACATGACTTTGTTTTCTTCTGTTCTTTTTCACCGGCTACCGCGCGCCACGCACCGACCAGCTCGTGACACCAGAGGCGTCCCTTCCTCGGCAGGAGCAAGTCATCGACTATGGCCGCTACGCCCTCGCATGCTTCTCCCGTCGAAAAAGCCGTTCCTGCACAGAAAAGCGTAAGCGAGGGCACCGTCTCCTTCCAATAGCGGTTGATGGAGTTGACTGAACGAGTTCGTTTCCGGCGAGAAATTATTCGTTTCTCAATTCGTTGAAGCCGACACAGATGCCAGTGTTCAAGAGATTTAATGGCTGCCCATACAGCTTTGTGACGCGTGAATTCCTCGCTGTGGATGAGGCACCCGGCTCAATTTCTACGAAGGCGCTTTTTCACCCAGAACAGTGTTATATTTCAAGCTGTCTTCTTTTTTTTTTCTCTCTCTATGCGCCCAGAACAGCTTCAAGGAGATGATCCTCTCGTGTACCTTTGTGTGACGAACTGAACTTATTAAAAGAATTCGGCTTTTTAAATCAGCTTTAAAACTACATCATTTCAATGTTCATTATTTAACACCTTGTCACTGGTGCATCATGGCCTCAGCTGGTTTTTCGCCATAAAAATCGAATTAACTAAATGCGCCTTTTAGGCTAAACTGTGCCAGCATTTGGTCTCTTATCGTTAACGTTAGTTAAAACTTCAGTGCAAGAAAACGCAGAGGGAGCAATTACACGTGTCACGGGGGCAAGCTTTATGTCCAAGAGAGCATTAGCGTTAATTAGGGTACAGTCATTAACCACGCTGTTACAATCATTCTCTAGGCTGATCTGGACGTTGAGCGCAAGGCAGAAGAAACCACCGGTTCTGGGGTGACACCTCTGCGCCTTGAACCAAATCCGCAGTTCATCGCCACACCACAGGGGATATTGACCGCTCTCGAAACGGTAAGAACTTTCTTCGCTCAAAGGCCTAAGTTGTTTTCAGGACAGCACTCCTCACCTGCTTAAGCTACCGAGCATCCATGATACAGGATCTCATTAGCAGAGTCCGACAAAAGGGTTTTATATATAAGTAGTATACTTATGTAGTATACTTTAAGTAGTATACTACTTAAAAATATAGCTCGTGTAATGGCATCGAAGCTTTACGGCGTAACTTAATTTAGGATGGGTAATCAACTGCGTCTAAGTTATTATATATGTATATGCACCCAAACACAACTGTGGTATTGCGAGACATAACACACGCGAGGATACCTATTATACACATACGTGGGCTTGTGTATAATAGGTGTGATCAAAGAACCCGTACGGGTCCCGAAACGTCTTTGTGTTGTCCTTGACTTGGTCAGTTACCGCATCTTCATCCTCATCATAATGCCTGACCAGACGAACTTTCGTCGAACTCTTGATTACATGCGCGAGCTTATACTAGTTATCCCGTTAAGACCATTCTCATACATTTCCAGCACCGCCTGTAAAATTTTTCTCGTTGTTTAATTGTGTTTCAGCTAATGCTACCAAGGCATTTGTCAAAGCTTTTTGTTTATGTGCGTTATTTGTATAGCGAGCTACCTGTGAGGCACCTTGATCAACCGAAACATGCACCACGTGCTGTGTGTTTACGGACGAAGAGTGCGTAAAACGCATCCTCGTTTGTCTGCGCAGTTGGGGGCGGCCGCCGTGATGGTGCTGTACCTGCTGATGGGGCACAGCGTGACGTACCAGTGGTACGCGCACGCCGCCTTCCTGCTCGCTTTCACCTACTGCCTCAACAACACGCTCATCATCATCTCGGCCGTGGCTTCGCCTGCCACCCAGAACCACCTTCAGCAGACTCTCTACGTGCGTATACGCTCTTGTGCGCAGTGTACGCTCTCCACTCTTGCCTGCTTAGTCTTTCGTCTTACTTGTTTCCAATATAATAGCAGGTGTATTCGCTATTTCTACGTATTGTGTGCTTTATAACATTCACTGATGTGGCGCGTTCAGTAACTGAAAATGAACACTACGACTGACCTGCTGCACCCTGAACTATATAGCTTCACGTTTCGTTTCATCAACCCAGTACTCGCTGTACCACTGCGCGGCCGGGCTGCTCTTCCTGGTTGGATGCGCCGTGTTTTACGGCGTCGACAAAGGGGACGCCTTGCGGTTCCGGAATCTCACGGGGGTGAGTACGTAAGAGCGTCTCCATGCTTTATTGCGAGGTAACTGTGTGAGGGTCGCTTAGCTTTCGGGTAACGTGACACTATTGCCTCAATGTAACTTTTTTCATATTCGTTGATGAAACATGAATAGGCGCATTTGTACTTGACAGAGAGCACTTCAGTGAGTCTCGGGAGCAGTGACAAACGCTTTCGCCGCGTAAAATATATTCCACACATCTCTAACGTGGGAGCTTTTTGTACGAGTTCTGCCCCTGTTAAAGCTTATCGTTGGTAAGTGCTATTTGTCATATTATAAAATAAGTATCCGAGGTTGATCACTCTTTAATCTCAACATTCCATCGGCTTCGTCATCTGTTCTCTCTTCACCTCCTTCTGTTCGGGACACATGTCCACACATGGCTAGAGCTAGTCGTAAGAGAAAGTTTCAGTCGACCATGGCATTGGACATAATTTTAGCGAAAGACGCTGGCATTTGCAACGATCACATACGAAAGACAAGCTTTGTTTCTAACGTTGCATTACTTTCCCCACCCAATTAAACCCTTGAAGAGATGCCCCCTTGCGAAATAGACTATAACACAAAGCTTTATAAAAAAAACTTTGGCGAAGCTTGCACGAAGTCGCGTAAGGCTTCAAACAGCGACACTGGATGGTTCTGAAGTCTAATCTGGTTGCTTCTAGGTTGTTGCTAGGCTTTAGATACGTTAGTCACGGCACGGATGTTCAAAATCCAGAACCGAGCGTTCGCACGTATCATAGATCTAAGGCACGTCGTCGTTGGCGTAGGGCTTCCATCGCTTCGAGCTCTTGTCGCAGCCGCCGTTGCCATTCCTGCTCCCTAGTATGGCAGCTTCCGCACTACTCGTGCTAAGTCCTTCCATCTTTTTACGTCCTCGTTCCCATTATTTCTCTCTAACTTTTTCTCTTTTTCCTTCTATCTCTCTCTCTCTCTCTTAGTGAACCAGTGGTGAGTAGTGGGATTACCTCCTCCTCATCACACCTCTTCTCCTCACGCTCACTTCCCTTTCCCACCTCCTTGCTACACTATGTTGCACTCCGGTAGCGTGTCTGGATAGCCGAGTGGTTAGGACGCTCGCCTTCGGATCGAGGGTACGCGGGTTCGAATCCCGCCTCGTGAAGAAATTTTCTTGGAAAGAATTTTTCTCTTTTATATCTCTCTTACCGTCTCTCTGTTGGTTTCTCTCTCTGTACTCGCTCTCATGGTTATTACAGGCCACGCCGTAGCGGTGAGTGTAGTGGAATCTGCCCAAATTCAGTGGCACATACCCGTTGTTGATGATGATAGTTTTCTGATAGGCCGCACACACAAATTACGGCTAGCTGAAGCAGCTTTGCTGTTAAAACGCTCCCTCCTTGTAGGGCTCACCCTCTGACGTACTCACGCGTAAGTCAGTGTTTCCCATAGGCGTGCGCACAGGGGGGGCCGGGGGGGGGCGGCCGCCCCCCTTATCACCTAAGAGGGGGGGCGCAAAGTCTGCCCCGTACATTGACCCTTCTAGTCAACTAAGAGGGGGGGGGGGAGGCGCAAAATCTGCCCCATACATTGACTTAGTAGGGTGGGGGGGGGCGCTGCTCTGAACCTTTGCCCCCCCCTGATGGGGAACCCTGCGCACGCCTATGGTGTTTCCCCACTTCTCTTGCTTCCACTGTCGGTCGTGTACTGCTGCCAAGCAAACTTCTGTCGCAGAGGCATACCACGTAATTGTTTCCCAGCATTCTAGCACGATATTTGCATTAGAGCAAGGAATCGCGCGGTTCAGCTTCATAGTGACGATTTATACATACATATACATAAACTTCGGTTTGTACGCCTTTTTGAGATTTCACCCCATGCACACAGAGTAATGTGAGCGCCATTCGTGACATGAAGCTCGTGATTTTTTTTTTTGTCTCTCTTCTTTCAGACCGCGCTGCTCGGCGTCGGAATACTCCATGTGTGCCATGGTCTGAGCACCCTGACGTCCTGAGCGCTGGCTTGCCTGCACTTCGGTTGGCCCGACCGACCGCCCTACTTCATCGGTCGATCTGCCACGAGTCAGGGCCTCAACCTCTAAACACATTTTTATCTTTGTGTTCTTAAATCATTTTATAATGTGGTTTTCATTAAAGCATATTGAATTGCGTCGACATGACATGCTGCACTTTCTCGCCATTCCAATCATGTCCACAGGTGCTTCACGATGGCGGCCATATATGTATGCATGTCCACTCGTTCATTGAAGTGTCATTCTCAGATTTGCTTGCTCAAACCATTTTCGGAGAACTTAGTTGCTCAATGGGAAGTAATTGCTCGCCCCTTAATTTGTTGCTTTCAAGAAAATCCACCGTCTAACGCTGCTTATGTTTCTCTCCGATAACGATGAAGAGCTGATATTGTGCTCCGGTGTTCGACCGATGCCTGTTGCGATTGAGGCCAAAGCCGCCGCTGTGGCTTAGTGTTCATATGGTTCTTGGTTGCCGAACCGAAAGTCGCGGGTTCGATCCCGGCCGCGGCGGTCGCATTTCGATGGAGACTAAATGCTAGAGGCCCACGACGGCGATTTCAATGCACGTTAAAGAACTATATAGGTGGTTGAAATTGTCCACAGCCCTCTACTTCGGCGTCTCTCGTAGCCCTTGTCGATATGGGACGTTAACTCCCACCCACCATAAGCCAACCACTAAGGCCAAATGCAAGGACAGACGGGCTGCCAGAGGTAATTTACCTGTTCTGTTCCATACAATTCAAGTGAAGACACGTTGCATAAAATCATGCCACGTTTAGCCAGGCCCGTGTTCTTACCAAACCTTATTTGCAAAAAGCCTTCTCAACGCTAAATTTCTGCTTCCAACAGAATCCAACGTTCTCTCGCAATATCTTTAGTTGCATTTCCGAATAAACATAGCGAATGCTTATCAGTGTGAAGAAAAGGCAGGCGTTTCATGAAACAATTCTCTTCACTAGTTTATTTCACCGCGTCTTTCAGATTGTACACTAGATTTTCAGACAGAAATCTGAAGACAATAGCTTTCATTTTGCAAAAGTTACACCTAAATGCTACAAGAGTGGTTATTGTCACAAATTAACTGTCCATATGCAGCGCACTGAACTCGTCTACACATTCGCCCGCTTTGAACGCATTTTATTCATTAGCTGCGGTCCCCCATTATATGTTTTGATCATTTAGTACGGGTAACAAGCTAGAAAGAAATACAATGCGGTCTGGTTGTCTCTGTGTTGCCGAAAAGTTTTAGGGCCAAAGCTTGTAGTGCCTCGTCAAACGCGGCGTGCGCAAAAAAAACTCACGTGAGCTTAATAAAAATCGGGGTTCGAGCCGGCACCGATCGAACCCAGCCATTTGCCTGGCAGTCAAGCGTTCTGCCACATAGCTACGCCAGTGCTTGAAACTAGTTTTAGAAACGTCATGTCGGGCGAGGTGTCACGTTAACAGACGTAATATTGTTTGGCGGAAGCCTATAATCGCACCAGGCGTCACACCACGGGAAGTTCATAACGAGTGAGCAGTGCAAAGCTTTCTACCCATTACAAAGGGCTCAGCCATAATTAATCGTCGTCATCATGATCAGCCACATCAACAAAGGTGCGCGTATTGCCATACAGACGCGTATTGGGTACTTCTTTAAAGTCTTCACACCTTTGAACAACACATGCAAAGACATAAGTTCTCGCATCAGGCAAAAGGCCGATTTAATGCAAAACACATGTACTTGCTCGTTGGGGCTCATTTGTCTTACGTGAGTGTTAGATAGGCTTTCGCCTTCCTTTGTTACAAGTGTGTGAAGCCTGGCGAATTGTTTACAATCCGTTTTTATTCCATTTTATTCCAGTGTTCCAGGGAAGGCATGCTATTGATTGTATGATTCGGCTAGCGGGCTTTTTACGTAGAAGGTACAAATAAATGCCCTTTGTGAATGGTTCCCGCTAGGTTAATTGTACTGTGTCCGTTGTTCCGAGAGCGAGAGAGACCCCGTAAGATGTGAAGGATATGATAAGACGAAGGAAGCACTGAGGGTCATCACCCTAGTAGCACGCAATGTTGCCACAGCGTTGAAGCAACTTTCTCAATGTTGCGGCAACGTGTCAACATATGGTGCTACTAGGGTGGCAATAGGCCCAAAGCAGTTTTAAACAATGCCGCAATGGATAAAACGGTGGGACAAGTCCACCGTGCCCCTGATCGCATACTTTCAATGTGACTGCTGATTTACAATGTTCTAAGAAATATGGTAACTAAAACAATATTCGTTATGCCAAATGCCGGCCCTCCTCGTATATCTTCGATTTTTTTTTTCAATTCAATTACGTCTAATGTCACCAAAGCTTGTTGATATTTTTCCCATATCGCGGGCGTCGGCTGGATTTTCACTGGTGGGCTACAAACCCGTGTTGCATCGCGGTAGGGCATAGGGGAGGTGGGGGGGGGGGGGGGAGCAAGTGCCGCTTTATCACACCCCTGCTGACGCCCATGTCGCACATCATGTGCGATTTTCTACAATTCTTATAGCTGCAAAGCTTCAATCCTTATAACTGCAATGATTATAACTTATAAATTCAAAGGAAACGATGTCTAGAAAGTATTCTTTGCAGCATTAGCTCTGCTTTCATCTTCACAGTGCGCTTTATAACCCTGCTAAGGCAGTCGATATTATTAATTGCTGCAGTAGGAAAGTATGTGATGTCATATTTAATTTTTAATCCAAGCAAAGAGGCATGCCGTGCTAATTTCTCTATAAGTGACCAGCACTAATGAGAGCACCTGTCCTTCAATATATTATTCGACAATTTATATTAACAGAGATAGGGTGATTATGATTCCGTAACATCAGTATTTAATAATGGTTGCAATTATTACTTTAGTATGGTATTCGTTGTTGTCGTTGTTGTTGCCACGAAAATCTCGCTTACGAGGAGGATTGGCCACACAGTAGTTTGTAACGTAGATGCATGAACGAAGAATTGGGAAGCAATATTAAGCACGAAATAAAATAAAAAAGTAGGTATGAACCCTGATGCAAGTAACCATTGTATAGTGAATTTTCATCCAAACAGCGACGAAGAAAAGATTGCGAAAAAAGATATCTGAAACTTTTTGTTTTCGTTTGTTTCTGTGGCCGGTAGCACAAACAGTGCAGTCTTCCGGATGCCTTAATAAATTTATCCACAACAGTCATAACAGCGCCATACCAAACTGACAGGCTCCAAAATTTACAAAACGACTCTTTGTTTTCTTCTGTTCTTTTTCACCAGCTACCGCGCGCCACGCACCGACCAGCTCGTAGCACCAGACGCGTCTCTTCCTCGGTTGGAGCAAGTCATCGACTATGGCCGCTACGCCCTCGCATGCTTCTCCCGACGAAAAAGCCGTTCCTTCAAAGGAAACCGTAAGCGTAGGCACCATTTCCTTCCAATCGCGGTCGATGGAGCCGATTGATCGAGTTCGTTAAGGGCATGAAATCGCTTCTCAATTCGTTGAAGCCGACATGCATGCCAGTGTTCGCGAGTTTTAATGGTTGCCCACGCAGTTTTGTGAAGCATGGATGAGACACTCGGCTGGATTTCTACGCAGGCGCATATTCATGCAAAGCAATGTTGCATTTCTAGCTGTCTTTTCTTTTTTTCTTGATGCGCCGTGAAATGTGCTTTTTAGGCGCCTGTAACCAGCATTTGGTCTCGTATCGTTAACATTAGTTAAATGTTCAGTGCAAGAAAATGCAGAGGGAGCAATTACACGTGTCACGGGGGCAAGCTTTATGTCCAAGAGAGCATTAGCGTTAATTAAGGTACAGTCATTAACCACGCTGTTACAATCATTCTCTAGGCTGATGTGGACGTTGAGCGCAAGGCAGAAGAAGCCACCGGTTCTGGGGTGTCACCTCTGCGCCTTGAACTAAATCCGCAGTTCATCACCACACCACAGGGGATATTGACCGCTCTTGAGACGGTAAGAACTTTTTTCGCTCATAGGCCTAATTTGTTTTCAGGACAGCACTACTCACCTGGTTGAGCTTCGGAGCATCCATGATACAGAAATTCATTAGCAGAGTCCGCCATTAGTACCACCTCATACTATTTAAAAATATAACTCGCGTGTAATGGCATCAAAGCGTTGCAGTGTAAATTAATTTAGAATAGTTAGTTATTTGCAGCCACACACACACTCACACACACTGTCACAAACGAGCGCGTCAATAAAGCGCGCGCGCGGCCACTTTCAAACGGCAGCGGGATAGCACGGCGCCAGCCGCTCGCCCAA